>NC_057951.1:2275789-2296371 GCF_018555375.3 Anguilla rostrata | reverse complement strand
GCCGGAATGACTACCGCTTCCTATGACTTACTTTATTTTTACTTATTTGTATTTCTCAAATTTTTTAAATAACTGCTCTTTATATTCTTCTCTCTTTTAATTTGAATTCATATCTTATATTATTTTATATTATTAGTACTATTATTTTTTTTAAATTCATTTTTTCTGTATATAATTATTATTGAAGCGTTATGTTGCACAGTCTACAAGGAGTTTGTCGCACCAGCATTTCACTGTATGTATGTATATGCATGTGACAAATAAAGCCTTTGAACTTTAAAATATTCTGTTTGGAGAAATCCAGTAGCATCGTTTATGGATCCTAAAAAGGAATCCAGTCTATCTGTGAGCCAAAGAGGGCCAGAGCACTCTACAACTTTAATAAACCTGATTAGATATTCAATCTGATCGTTTGAAAGTCATATTAACTTCAAATATTGAAATAGGAAAAGAATATATCATACCTGTTTTGTGGAGAACAGTTTCTCTGAACTTATCTCATCTGAACGACTTAAATCCAGTGAGCAGTGAATCCTGTCAAAAAATCATGAGACACAACTTAGTTAAACTCTTTACTGCAGCTCTAACTCAGCACATGGAGACAGAGCTTCTTCGTTAAACTCATCCTCTTACTGCAGCTCTAACTGACAGCACAAGGAGAAAGAGCTTCCAGTTAAACTCATCCTCTTACTGCAGCTCAAACTCACAGCACATGGAGACAGAGCTTCCAGTTAAACACATACTCTTAATGCAGCTCTAACTCACAGCACATGGAGACAGAGCTTCCAGTTAAAATCACCATCTTACTGCAGCTCTAACTCACAGCACATGGAGACAGAGCTTCCAGTTAAACTCATCCACTTTCTGCAGGTCTAATGCAATATGAACGTGTTTCATTACCTTTGATCACCTGTGAACTCTCCACTAAAGTAGACTGGACGATGCATTGAACGGTCACTCTTCATAGACAGACAGCTGGGTACAGGTGACCCAGCCCTATCTACCTGTACCCTGTGAACAAAACATGGAGACAAAGATTTCAGTTAAACTCATCCTCTTACTGCAGCTCTAACTCACAGCACATGGAGACAGAGCTTCCAGTTAAACTCATCCTCTTACTGCAGCTCTAACTCACAGCACATGGAGACAGAGCTTCCAGTGAAAATCATCCTCTTATTGAAGCTCTAACTCACAGCACATGGAGACAGAGCTTCCAGTTAAAGTCATACTGTTATTGCAGTTCTAACTCACAGCACAAGGAGACAGAGCTTCCAGTGAAAATCATCCTCTTATTGAAGCTCTAACTCACAGCACAAGGAGACAGAGCTTCCAGTTAAACTCATCACCTTGCTGCAGTTCTAATGCAATATGAACGTGTTTCATTACCTTTGATCACCTGTGAACTCTCCACTGAAGTTGACCGGATGACGCATTGAATGATCACTCTTCATAGACAGACAGCTGGGTACAGGTGAACCAGCCCTATCTACCTGTACCCTGTGAACAAAACATGGAGACAAAGATTTCAGTTAAACTCATCCTCTTACTGCAGTTCTAACTCACACAACATGGAGACAAAGCTTCCAGTTAAACTCATCCTCTTACTGCAGCTCTAAATCACAGCACAAGGAGACAGAGCTTCCAGTTAAACTCATCCTCTTACTGCAGCTCTAACTCACAGTACATGGAGACAGAGCTTCCAGTTAAACTCATCCTCATACTGCAGCTCTAACTCACAGCACATGGAGACAGAGCTTCCAGTTAAACTCATCCTCTTACTGCAGCTCTAACTCACAGCACATGGAGACAGAGCTTCCAGTTAAACTTATCCTCATACTGCAGCTCTAACTCACAGCACATGGAGACAGAGCTTCCAGTTAAACTCATCCTCTTACTGCAGCTATAACTCACAGCACATGGAGACAGAGCTTCCAGTTAAACTCATCCTCATATTGCAGCTTTAACTCACAGCACATGGAGACAGAGCTTCCAGTTAAACTCATCCTCTTACTGCAGCTCTAACTCACAGCATATGGAGACAGAGCTTCCAGTTAATCTCATACTCTTACTGCAGCTCTAACTCACAGCACATCCAAATGTGATATAAGGCCCTGTCCGCACCTATACGGACTAATCTGAAAAAGTAGATATTTACTCCTCCGTTTAAAAATAAAAATTGAACTCACAGCACATTAACTCTCTGATTCATGCATTTTTACCTCTTTCTCGCAGGGCCGTGGGTTCCATCGTCAGTCTCGGTCATCTTTGAGGAACTCATTTTAGAAACAGCACCCCCTGTCTCAGGACACCTGAACACACCAGATCAGATTCACAAGTGGGTTCTGACCCAAATTGGCAGACCTGTAAATACACACAAGAAGAACATGATAACGCACAGACATAATAATACACTGTGAGGGCCACATAATGTAAATGTGTAACACAAAAAGGTAATTAAATTACGTTTGGTGCATTAAAATATGTATTCACATTTACGAACACACACTTATACCAAGAAACATACTATCATTCACGCAACAGAAAGGCTGGGCAGCAAAATACATACATACCAACCGAAATTGGACATATAGACACCTATTCAATCAATCTTGACTGTGAGAGAGCTATCCACACATATGTTTGGCCTGTCCATGTAGTGCATTCTTATACACACAGGGCCAAGTGACTTGAAAGAATGGAGGAAATATTGGGTAGCATTGCTTTGGAATACATCTTATTTAATTTCGGTGAGGCAAGATAGCCTATATTGTTTGTAGTACCGTAACCTGGCGTCATTTTGATATCAATACTTTTAATGGCAGGCCTGGAGTGGTCTTGTATGTGTGAGTAACTTGGCATTTTTGTACATTGAAAACATGTTTTTTTATGAGATATCATTTCTTTTTGCAAAGCATTTTATTATGAGAGTGAGAAATGCGAAGTGACCCTGTAAGAAACGGTTGTGGATTATGGCTATCCTTGTGTGAATTTGTACAGTCTGATGAGCGTGTACCGTTTAGCAGTTTCGGTTTGCTATATATGTAAAACAGTGGCTGTGACACTGGCGTAAGTGTAAACGCAACAGAAACGCAGGTGACATATGGCCAGTGTATGTACTCGCGGATTTGACGGCCATCCAACGAGCCTTGATTGAGAAAAGAATCAGCAAGCCCGTAGAATTAGAGCTCCCTAGGTCGCAATTTGTGTACCCTGCTGTCCTGCTCCGTTGTCTGTTATTTCATGGAGATGCACTTTTAGTGTTTGTAAGGTTTATAAGGCATTTTGATAGGCTTATCTGCAGGTGGGAAACCTCTTCGCTGTTTTGCTAAGCTAGAACCGGAAAACTTGATAGTGGAGAATAGGAGCAGACACATATGTCCCAGCAGGCTTTGCATATGAGAAAATAACAACAGCGTGAGAGAAATTAGGATGAAATGATGAAATTGCGTAGTTGAAACAATATGTTTTTAGCACAATGGGCATGTAGGTGAAGGTTGACATGATCACAGACTATAATGCGAAGTAAATGAAGTGACCATGAGCGAGCTTAGTTTCCTTATGGTATGGAACGGTATATATAACAGTCGGTATAAAACATTGGCTGTTAAAGTGGAGGGTTAAGTGACGTGTGAATTCTATTGCACTGATGTGCTTTTCTCATGTTCAGTACTAGTAGTTATACTTATGAGTGAGTCATGATTTTAAATGTAATGTTTTAATGGGGAGTTGCAGAACGTACATACGTAGTAATTGTTTGTATGTGGCTAGATAGAGAACAGGGCGAGGTAACATGAATGTAGAAACGTGGCGTTTGCTGATAAGAAGGTATTGTACGGTAGCCAAGTGAAGAAATATAGTTAGTAGAAATGGCACAGTGGTGAACTGGCGTAACTTTTTAATAAAAGGGATACATTTGCCGTAATGAAATGCATATGGGTGGCCGTGAGTGAGTTTTGGTAAAGAAAATATAAAAGCGTAAGAAAACGTTAGTGTAAAAGAGGAAATTATCTGCCTGAGGGCGAGGCGGGATTCAATCCTTCAACCGGAGGTTTACCAGTCTGTGACTTTGTTAGTGCAGCACCATGACATAGCTATACAATGCATGAAATATCATTAGCAAACCTGTCCGTGGTTTTAAAGAAGAACACAGGCCAGTAAGCACAGAAGAGCTCCCGTTGAATCCATATGGCTTTGCAATATTGTAGCCGGTTAATAACTGAACGTGCAGACGGTACGTCATAATGCAGTGTATACGTTCGGTGAACAGCGGGTAGATATGGTGCAAAAGCAATAATTGAGAAGTAGTAGACAATTATTAGTGAGGGTAAAAATAGGTTAAAGAAACGTGTCCTTAGCTGGGCTTGAACCTAAGACCCCATGTTCCCAAGACTGTGACCTTAACCACTAGGCCACAGGCAGATTAGCTGTTTAAACAGGAAATGTTTCAGAGTAAAAAGGTATGGGTATTTTGCGTGTGTATGCGAGTTTTTGATTGGGTCGTGAGGGTGAGGATTTGGCTGATGTCGGTAAAATGTCCAATGGGGAGACATGCTGTTAGTGGGATAGGCAGCAGGGAAAATAAGAATGAGAAGAAGAAGAAGAAAAAGGATAAAACGCAAAATCCCCTTAGTTCGGGGCTTTATTGTGTGGACATGTGAAGTTGTTTATGAAATCTGTCTGTTGAAATGGAGTCAGAATGTACAGAATTTAATGTTTTTAAGGGCTGAGTGTCTGTGGCTATTGTGGTTATTTCTGTGGGGAACCCTGAAAAGTGCCAAACTCTCGGTGCTGTATAGGTATGGGGCATGTCCCCGCCAAGGCATACCTGCCATCCCAATAATGAGTCCTTTGCGAAGTATCGCAATTTGTATGCTGCCTCTTTAAGAGTTGCGCTCAAGCAGCAAACAGGTGGTGACGGGCCAGGTGATAGGTTTTTTGAAATAGACTGGGGGCAAGAGGTAGCAACGGAGAATGGAGTAAAGGGGAGTCAGCAGAAAATAATCAAGAATCCTGAGATTTGTTGGTGTTTTTGTTTGGATTGTATTTTTTTCAATCTACAATTATTCAACACAGCTCCAAGACACGAAAACGAGTAACCTGCTGAACCTACGTTTTAAAAGAATTCTCTTCTACTGCATCAGGAGGGTGAGCCGAAGCTTTTTGGGTTTTCTTTTTTTGCTTCTTTGAATGCAATGCATTGCTTAATTATTTGTTTTTGGAGAGGAAAGAGATTTTTGCACTTATGCATTAATTTTGGTTTTGGGACTTATTATTTTTGGCACATTTTCTGGAATTGTGTTTCCGTGGATACCTGACAACTTAACTCGGACTTCAACTTTAACTGTTATTCAATGGACAACCAGTTACTATTTCACATTGCCAGTTGAGTAATGATTGTAACTGGGTTTATGTTTTCCTGATCAAATACTTGCCATATCGTTATTTTGTTGTTGTTTTTTTGTTTGTTTATTGTTTGGTTGCCTCTGTTGTAATATATAAATTCCGTTCGATTAGATTCCCGTGAATATAGCGTGTTCATTCTGTTTAAATTGGTTTGAATTTGTTATAACACACAGACACACACATACATCAAATCTCATAGAACAGACAGGGACAAATCTGGAATTTAACTGAGCCATAAACTTGTACAGTAATACAATTCCTTCCAAAATATTCTGCACCCATGATAACAACTACTAAGTCCGTTGAATATGAAGATGACCAGTGCTGAGGTATATTTTCATTGTCCAACATACGGAATATATTTAATGATATAATGGAAACTACCAAAACGACATTTCTCAGATGATACAACAATTTTACAAAAATTGTGTGTCACAATTATTGGCACCCCTGTATTTGGTACCGTGTGCACCCTCCCCTTGCAGGGATAATGGCACTGAGTCTTTTTACATAACGTGTTATAAGACCAAAGAACACATTGGGAGGGATCTTAGACTCTTCCTCCACCCACAATCTTTCCAGATCCTGATGTCTTTGTTGATCCGTGCTTATGGGCTGTGCTGTTCAATTGAGTCACAGGTTTTCAGGGAGTTTCAGCAGTCTTTAGACTGTTGTAGCCATTGCACAATGATGCTTCTGCATCATTAACCTTAGTGTTAATGACATTAGTTAACATTAGTGTCTCCAATTAGCTTAAGCTGCATGTCTGGACTGTGGGTGGAAACCCATGCAGACATGGGATGAGAATATGCAGACTCCACACACACCACCATACTGCCGTCCAGCAGTTTTAAACTTCTTCATTATTGCCCTCACAGTAGTAACTAGCATCTTCAGTTTATTTTTCGATCCATTGGCCTGGTTTTCAAAGGTCAGCAACCATTTTCATTTCATTCGTCAGTTCTTTGTCTTTCTCTGTGGCGAAGATGAAAAATGGGTTTCAGAAGCAGGTTCTCTCAGTTTAATCCTCCAGTGAAACAGGAAGCCATGGAAGGCCACAAGAGTTTCTCTTAATATTGATGTAGATTTAGTTTGATTTTATTTATAAGAATCTTTAGGGGTGCCAATTATAATATTTTTGGGAAATAACCCTACCTGAGTCCAACCGTCACACTAGAGGGCGCCAGTTCCCCCAATCTTAGTTTGTTTTCTGTGCCTGTTTAATGCTAATTAAGGTGTTGTGTCACAAACATTTAATAGCCTGACCAGATTCACATTACAGGTACCTGTAACTGATTTATGACTAGTCAAAGAGCTAATTTAAGATCTAACTGCATTTTCACTCATCAAAAAACTTTTAATATCTCAAATTACATTTTGCTAGTAAGATTGAAGTTACTTTCGCCATTCAGTTGTATGGGACCTCCTATTAAAATATATCTACAATTCATTACAGGCATTTAGCAGACGCTCTTATCCAGAGCGACTTACACAACTTTTACTTAGCACTTTACATTGTATCCATTTATACAGCTGGATATATACTGAAGCAATGCAGGTTAAGTACCTTGCTCAAGGGTACAACGGCAGTGTCCTTACCCGGGATTCGAACCTACCACCTTTCGGTTACAAGCGCAGTTCCTTACCCACTGTGCCACACTTTTGACTATTCAAAACGTGAATTCCAGATGCCGTATTGCCATTTCAATTATGACTAGTCATAACTCAAATTAGAGATATCTCCACATTAGTTCTGACTTAGTCATAATTTCAGTTAAAGATATTTAATTCCTCCCAATTTAAGATGTCAGGTAACGGGGGACCAGGACCCAAACGGGAAAAACACCAGGAAGGCACAATCAAACCAGAGCAGGGAGGGATAACGAGACACAAAGAAAAACAATGACAGAATAATTGAAAACAATAATACAAGTAACACAGGGGTAACTAAAGAGTGAGCAAACTGAAATACAAACTGAAGTACCGCCATCTGGCGGCCCAGAAAATGAAAAAACAGAAACAGAAAAGGGCAGAATCCTGACAATATCTAAATTATCTTTTTGGATAATTGAATCCAAGATATTACTAGCCAAAATATGGCAACCCATTTTAACATCTAATAACCTGTGCGGTTTCACATTACAGATATTTATCATTAATTAATGACTAGTGAAAACGCTAATTTAAGATATCTCTAATTGTATTTTGTAATATATAACTCCAATTAAAAATATCTACAATTCAGTTTTGACTATCTAAAACGTGAATTCCAGATATCACCACTTAAATCATGACTCTTAGCAAGTATGAAGCAGTCATAACCCATAGTCCGCCACCGAGCAAAACCCGTGCCATCAAGTTTAGTTTATGCACGCTTATGGTTAGAACCCCTGGTTCTCGCGCACCAATCAGAAGCCAGTACCCAGTGTTCGGAGGAAGGTGGACGGACGCTTTTTCGCTATTTTCTTATAATAATGTGCCTGCGTTGTTTCTTGTCCGTTTACCCTATAAACAAACAGTTTGAAACAAAGCACCACTTGTCACAAACACATACATTTATGAATTGTAAGGTCAGCTAACCTTATTTTTTTTCCTTGTGGGAAAACTAGAAGACCATCGCCGGTTAGCCTAGGCGCACGGCTAGCCTGTCCATAGACAGACACCCCGAATAAGCCTGCGATTAGTAGACAGTAAACTGTCGCGATATCGTCACCCCTCAGTGGCGCCCCCACCTGTACGCCAAATACGCACACTGCGTACCCTAGCAGTGGCACAAGGCTGGCCGGCGGTTTTGATTATTTGATTAAGCGGAATTAGCGGAAAGTTTCTTTCAAAATGCGTTTAAAATCCTTGGATGCTAGCCCTCCGTCATTGGGTTCATTGCTAGCAAGTTAGATAGCTGGCATCTAAGTGATCTAAAATAAAAAGAAAACGTGTTTATAAAAAACTCACGGCTAAGTTTATTAACTCAAAACTACGGCAAAATGAGAGTCAAATCATGTTTTTGCTGGATCAGTCCTTTCCTACCATAAAGTAGGCTAAGTTATATAATAAGCTATATTCCAATCAACCGATTTCATTTCAAAACGTGGCTTGTTTCGTAGTGCAGTCTTTGCAGGCCTAGATGGTTCCTCTACGTTTGCCGAAAATGAGCTGCTGCCACTTGTAGGTTTTGCGTGGCAACTTTTTTGAGTGTGCGTACCATGAACGAGAATCCTGCGGGCGCCCCTGAGTAAGATGATAACATGTATCATGTGCCATTATCTGTATTGTCTATGTTACCTGCTATGGACCTCTTTTTAAGATGAGTCTTGAATAAAGTTGAAATGAAATGATATAGGCTATAGAGTAATCTCTGCCTAATATAATCACTCTACTGTATATTTTGCCTCAATATTGCAAACCAATTAATTTGATTTAGTAATGGGAATGATTTCCTATAAAACATAAAATAATAAGTAACAACCTCTTAATTGTTTAATTAAAACAAAATCCGGGTTTATACTGCAGTGTCAAAGTGTCAACAACAAGCGACAAGTCCTGTGACATCCGACTCGCTGGGCTACCTCCTCACGAGGTAGAATTAGTCATGGAATATCAAAAGTAGGCTACTGAAGTAAACTTTCTGAAAGGTTATTTTAATATTACTTTATGGTATAAATGGTATGTTCGGATTCTGCGTGAGCTCTTAGCTTATCAGGCATTGTCATTGTCAGTTTTTCGGAATTACGCGGGTTAATGCGATTATACCTGCAGATTCCCATTCCTCCCCGCAGCCCTTTACGTTCAGCTTCTCTTACCTCAGTTCCACTCCACAACAGACTGTTTACTCCGTTTTTTACATTTAATTTAATTCCTTCTTTCCTCGGGATTCTTTCTCCTCCGTTTTAAAAATGACCGTTAACTTTCAGTTTGTCTTTTGGACCGCATTTCCTTACGTAGCCTACTGGCTCAACTGAATGTTCGATGGGCGGAGTTTTATATATTTATATCTAGGCTATTTCTTGGCTGCATCAGTCACGATATTTAATACGTTATGCAGAAGAAACAAATATTTCATCCATGTTCACCTTTGCCAAATTTTAGCACATAGCCTACATATATCAGGCCTATTCAACAACTCGTGAATTATAATGTTGGGATTTATCGTTCTCCAATATAATGGTGTAACCTGTAGGCTGAACACACAAATAAGCCTTTTTGATTATAACAAAGCATTTCAAGACAAATAGCCTACTACAGACAGCAAATTAAATAAATACATCATTTAACGCTCCACCAGTCTCCCTGTCATAGTCACTGACCCTTTAACATCCTGAGTGATGGCCCTATGTAACACGCTAATGTGTGAGGTAAGTGATTTTTGTTATTTCCTATTACAAAATAATGAGAAACAACAAGCATGTGCTTTTGTTCGTAAGTTTAGGTGTAATTTTTGGTGTTTTGTCTGTACGTCTTGTGCCTTCCCCAATCAACTGTTTCTTTTTTTTCTCTCTCACTTTTTTGTTGTTGACTATTTTTAAGGTTAAGCTATTTGCTCTTTGTATACTCATCAAATGTGTTTGTTTGTTAAGTATTTAAATAAAATAATAAAAAACTAACGAGAGCTGACTTTCCATGTTACCTGCTGTTACCAGTTCCACTGACATTTTATTTTATTTCATGGCGACACTATGTTTGAACAATTGTCTGCATCCAGTGCTTTTGGTGCTGTTTGGAATAAAATGTATTATTATTATTATTATTATTCACAAATATGATTTTTACATTGTAAAATAAATGGTACTATTGTGCTAAACTTTATGCAACCCACAGCCATACAGTACATTAATTGGGAAAACATGTCTGGATAGTTTTGTCAGATTAAAAAATGTTTTAACAGGCCAAAATATTTTCCATTATCATATGTATTTATTTATTCATCGCCCCACCCGTTTTATATGAAAAGTATTGATGTCAAAAAACTTTCAAAGGCCTATATTTTGCAAGTTTTAATTATAGGCTTATCGACAGTGCTTTGTATGGGTGAGTATCTTGGCATTTTTGTACATTGAAAACATGTTTTTGTTGAGATATTTCATTATGTACTGTGTTTTATATGAGCAACTGATAATAATAATTCATATAAATGTACCATAATTAAATCTGGAGAGACATGTATACACATACATACAGTTGAGACCAAAAGCTTACATGCACCTAGGCTAAAGATATTCAAACTCAGTCTTTCATAACTCTGCATATTTCATGTTGCCAAACATTTAGTTTGGCATGTCAATTAAGGCATCTGCTTTGTTCACATCAGAGGTAATTTTAAAACAATCTATTAGAGACATTTATTTCAGCTTTAATTCACTATATCAGAATTCCAGTGGGTCAAAAGTTTACATACACCTAGTTTAGTGTGTCTTTAAACAGTCTGGAAGATTCCAGAAATTGATGCAATTACTTTTTAGAAGCTTCTGATTAGCCAATTGTCATAATTAGGAGTTAACTGGGAGTTAATTGGCACATGTGGCTGTATTTAAGGGCCTACTTTTAGAGCCACTGCCTTTTTGCCCATGATACGATCCAAGCAACTCTGCCAAAAAATTGTGGACCTCCACAAGTCTGGTTCCTCCTTAGGAGCAATTTCCAAACAACTGAAGGTAACACGAACATCTGTACAAACAATTGTATACAAATATAAAAATCTTGGGACCACAGAGACACTGCAGTGTTCATGAAGGAGGCACAAATTAGCTCCCAGGGCTAAACAATCTTTGGTCCGAAAGGTTCAACTGAACCCCAAGACCACAACAAAGGAACTGGTGAAGGAGTTGGCAGCACCAGGTACCAAAGTATCTATATCCACCATTAAGAGAATCCTACATCGCCATGGCCTGAAAGGCTGCTGTACAAGGAAGAAGCCCCTACTCCAAGGCCGGCATAAAAAATCCAGAATGAAGTTTGCAGGTGATCTCCAGGATGAAGACGTAGCCTTTTGGAGGAGCGCTCTCTGGTCAGATGAAACAAAAATGGAACTGTTTGGCCATAACGGTCAGCACTATGTATGGAGGAGAAAGGGAGAGGCTTTTAATCCGAAGAACACCATCCCAACTGTGAAGTATGGGGATGGCAGCACCATGTTGTGGGGGTGTTTTTCTGGAAATGGGACTGGTGCACTTCAGAAAATAAATGGCATCATGAGGAAGGAGGATTATCTAGAAATACTGAAGCAAGACCTCAAGACATCAGCTAGAAAGTTAAAACTTGGTCAGAATTTGGTCTTCCAGCAGGACAATAATCCTAAGCACACCTCCAAAGTTGTGACAAAATGGCTTAAAGACAACAAAGTGAAAGTATTGGAGTGGCCGTCACAAAGCCCTGACCTGAATCCCATAGAAAATTTGTGGACTGCACTGAAAAAGCGTGTCCGAGCAAGGAGGCCCACAAACCTGACTGAGTTACACCAGTTCTGTCAGGAGGAATGAGCAAAAATTCTGGCAAAGTATTGTGAGAAGCCTGTGGAAGCTTACCCCGAGTGTTTGATTAAGTTAAGCAATTAAAAGGCAATGCCACTAAATACTAACAAAGTGCATGTAAACCTTTGACCCACTGAAAATCTGATATAGGACATACAAGCTGAAATAAATGTCTCTTAGCTATTATTTTGAAATGACCTCTTATGGAAATAAAGTAGATACCCTAATTGACTTCACACAGGAAATGCATGGTAACGTGAAATGTTAGATGATCTTATTCAGATTCCTTCTCACATATAGCAAGTCATCTAGCAGAATTGCAGTGTGAGACACGCTGATCATGGAGGAAAATCATGAAACTCCACAACAGAGCCCATAACAATGCCTCTACATGCACAAGATGTCTTCCAGTGTGGAGAGTATGTATAATGTTATTTAAATGTTTTCAGAAATCGCATGGCACTTTCTGAAATGGCCTTAACTTGATGCACTTAAACTAGTTTTTCCTATTCATATAAAGGTTATAGATAAATACTTGTGACCTTTGTGACAGAAATTGCTTGCACATGGAAAATACAGTGGATTTCCTATAAACCATCTCTACTGAACTTGACTTGACTTTATTGTCCCTGTAGAGAAATGTGGTTTGCAGCACTGAGTTATGTTAAAGGGCATCACAGACGCAGACAATAGAAAGTTAGAAACATTGCAAATGTCACAGTAGTAGTAGCACAGGAGTATGCAATATGCAGGGATGCAGCACAGGCAGCCCAGTGTGACACAGACAGCTGGAGCAGCCAGATCAGCTGGTATTAGGCGTGGCTGGTGCCTGATGGCTCTCTGATATCGGAGTGAGTTCCAGTTTCATTTTTGAAAGTAGAAATATATAACTTGACATAACTGTGAGACAATATTTTACAGTAAGATAAGATTGCTATTAAGCTACTTGAACCAATTCATATGCAGATGAAGACATTTGATTGCAAAAGCAACTGTCAACTGAGAAACATTAGCCATAATCTGAATGCTGACTTCAGTGACTATTGAGCATGTGGCTCCATCTAGTGGTGCTTTCTTTAATAGGTTTTATAAAAGGTTGTCAGGTTTTGAATGCCTTCACATTATGGTAGGCCTCCCATCAAATGTATATCACGTTAAATGTCATTAAAAATAAATTATTTTTAAGATTATTACTACTATTATTATTATTATTAGTAGTAGTAGTAGTAGTAACAACTTCAGAAAAAAGTTGAATTGAGTGTATATTTTCCAGAAAAAATGAGCTCAATTAGATTACACATAACTCAAATGGGTGCCACCGATAGACCGTATAACGAGACCAGGTTAAAACCTAGTGGACCGAATCGGCCGACGTCACAGACATGGGCGGTGTAACTTTATCACTCAGTCAGTCAGTCAGTCACAGACATTCGTGTTTGTAGGGCTGGCCCCGCTGTTGCGGTCCGGCCAAAAATAGGTCAGTTCTAAAGGCACTCCGAGAAAGCCGTGAGTCTCTGTAATTGTTGGTAGTGAGATCCAATCAAATCCCCGTTCGCTACCAAGAATCTACCAATGAATTGAAGGGGATAGCCAATCAGAGCGCGTATGTCTACCAAGACCAATCGCTTGCTCGAGTCTCTCGGGCTGAGAGACGCGCAAATATTGAATGAGGTAAATCGCTGTTTTATTTTCCTGCGTCGGTAGGTAAAGATAACCGCAAATTTAACTGAATCATAACTGGGAAAAAGTTACGACAAGCTATGGATAAGTATGGTAACGTTACCAAATGTAAAGAAATATTAATTTTTACAGTGTTACCTTAGTTAAATCAGCTTCAAACAAGATAGCCAACTAACGTTCACCGGTTCAAATTACGGTAGACGATCTAATCTGAGGAACTGTTCTTAATTTACATCAGACGCAACAAGGTAAATATATTTTTAACCTTTAAGTGGATTTTCTCTGGCATTATAAATAGCTTGTTTTATATGAGTTTAATATATTAATTCAGCAGTTTTTATGCCTTTAATTTATCTGAATGATCCTTTGTAACTAGCTATCTGGATTGAACTCTGGCCATTTATAGCTAATCAAATAACCTTGCTCACACTGTAAGAAAAAGAAAATGTCCTAGAAATAACCTATAGCTAGCTACATTTTTATTTTTCTTTCTTCATTGGGATGGCAAGTATGCCATCCTGCCACGTTACACCTTGGCGGGGCGGCATGCCCCATACCTATACAGCACCGACAGGCACTTTTCAGGGTTCCCCACAAAAATAGCCACAACAGCCATAGACACTCAAACCCTTAAAAACATTAATTTCTGTACATTCTGACCCCATTTCAACAGACGGAATCCATAAACAACTTCACACGTCCACGCAATAAAGCCCCAAACTAAGGGGATTTGCGTTTTCTCCTTCTCCTCCTCCTTCCTGCTGGCTAGCCCACAAAATGTCTCCCCATTGGACATTTTACCAACACCAGCCAATCCTTCACCTACACGATCCAATCAAAATCTCAAATACACACGCAAAATAGAAAATGTTTTAGAGTAAAAATATGTCTCTCAACAGCTAGTTCCTTTGTGGCTGAGTGGTCAATGTCATGGTCTATGGAGCGCAGGATCCCTGGTTCAAGCCCCACTGGAAGCAAGTTTCTGAACTGTGCTTTTTTTTTCTCACTAATATTTGTCTATTACTTATCAACAATTGCTTTTGCACCAAATCTATCTGGCATTCACCAAACGTATACACTGCATTATGATGTACCATCTGCACATTCACATTCACTGGCTACAATATCTTCTGTAAAACCACGGACACGTTTGACCAAAAAATTTCACGCATTGAACAGCTATGTCATGGCGACACACTGCCAAAGTTACAGAGTATAAAGGTTGGAACACAAACAGAGAGTCAAAGGGGAGGACACCAAAATCAGATGCCCTCCTTATCTCTAGATTGCAGTGTTTGAAACAGTGCCTGTTTGTACACAGTTACAGAGAGAGAATAATGACTCAGTGCTGTCTGTACACAGTAGCACAGAGAGAATACGGACACAGTGCTGCCTGTACAGTTACACAGGGAGAATAAGGACACAGAGCTGTCTGTACACAGTTACACAGGGAGAATAAGGACACAGTGCTGTTTGTACACAGTAGCACAGAGAGAATAAGGACACAGTGCTGTTTGTACAGTAGCACAGAGAGGACGGACTAAACAGTGCAGGTATACACACTTTATTGATGTCTGGGGTTGCGCTGTGTTATAGCTTGTGCTGCACGCACACCCAGTGCTGTCAGAAAAAAGAGGCCAATCAATCCTCCGGCCACTGATAGCATGATCTGGGCTCCAGGCCCTGCAAGGAGTGAGAAAAGCAACCAATCACACAACACATTCTAATCCACTCTGCTACAATCACACAGCACATTCTAATCCATTCTACTACAATCACACAACACATTTTAATTCAGCCTGGAACAGAGTAAACAACAATCAGTCACACAACACATTCCAATTCAGTCTAGCTCAGTCTAAACAACAATCAATCACAACACAGAATCTACCAGCTCACACATTCACACACACGCTCACACTCACTCACAAACTCACACACGCTCACAGTCACTCATTAACTCACAATCACGCATTAACGCACACACTGACGCACACACACACGTACACTCACGCACACAAACACTCACTCTCACACACACTCTCACTCATTCTCACAAACACACACACAAACACTCACACACACACACACGCGCGCGCACACACACAAACACTCACTCTCTTACACACACATACATTCTCAAAAACATACACACATACATTCTCACAAACACACACACACACTCTCTCTCACACACACACACACACACACACACACACTAATACTCACTCTCACACACACACGCACACACACACTAACACTCACACTCTCTCTCTCACACACACACACACACACACACACACACGCACTCTCTCTCACACACACACACTCACACTCTCTCTCTCTCTCTCTCTCTCACACACACACACACACACACTCTCTCTCACACACACACACACACACTCTCTCTCTCTCTCTCTCTCTCTCACACACACACACACACACACACACACACACACACACTCTCTCTCACACACACACACTCACACTCTCTCTCTCTCTCTCTCTCTCTCACACACACACACACACACACACACACACACAGCAGTATACTCCATTTGTCAATAGCATTCTACTCACAGTTTGTCAGTTTCCTCTTTGCTGCAGAGATGGGTCCTGCTGAAAGAATAGCTGTGAGTTTGTCCGGTAGATCTCTTCTCACCTTCTGGTTTTGCCTGGGAGAGCAGTTCTGTACAGATACAAACAGGGGGAATGTTTAACCAGCATGCGAACAAACGTGTAGGAGGATTGCTGAAATATTCTCCACATTCTCTAACATTCAAGATTTGTAAACCTTGTGCTAACGGAAGATTTAATATTTAAATTATGCAACACGCAGAAAGTAGAAGTGGAGGAACTAGTGTGAGGTGGGTTTGTTCCCATTCTTCAGAAAAGAGCCTATGAGAACTCAGTGAGAAAACTAGATAAAGTGAAAGGACTGAATTGCGTCCATCAAAAAACAGTGAGCAATATAAATATCTAGATAATAAAAATAAATATTGAACTGGGAAGAATGACTGAAAAATACCTGTTATTTGGTCACCACATATTGAACACTCAACACGGTTGGCTCATGCAATGATGTTTTTAGTGTGAACATGTATTATATGGTCTTTTTAAATTGAAGTCTATCCATTCATGTATTGACTGTTTATCAATGATAGTAACATTACATGACATTACATTTATTTGGCAGATGCTTTTATCCAAAGCAACAACAAGTGCAAACCCAAGGTTTTATTAATATTGTGTAATGTAAACACATGCATGATCAGTAAAGGGGTGTGTCCTGACAGATTGGGGCTCAGATGAGGCCTGTCACATCCCTGGCAGTGAACACAGGAAGCTCTCAGGCCAGGCTGTTGGCTGACCTGTCTCAAACACACCCATCGTTATCAGCCCTCTTACTCAAAGCCCAGCCTGAGGATGAGGAGGCTGGGTCCCTTTTACTCAAAGCCCAGAATGGCTTCCCAGGAATTTACCATGGTGCAGTTTGTGGCAGCAGGGAGTTACCATTGTGTACACTCCTGGGGAAAAAAATGGGCCAAGCCCAAAATGGCAACATATTAAGCTTTTAATGGTCTTAACAACAAAACATTAGTCAGAAAATTAGCAAGAATTAAACAAATTAAACAGGAGGTCACATCTGAGACCTCCTGTGCCACCATTTGCTTGTTTACTTTTGCTGCAGTGAACTGTTTGGGGAAAAGCTAGAAACAGGGAAATTCACTAATATAGTCTTCTTGTACGCAAAAGTAAAATCATGATAATGATTCAAATGTTTGATGTAAAATTCAAACTAACACATGTCTGCGTGTACAAAAGTTTCCAAAACATCTTTCTCTTAAAAGATTAGTCATTATTTGGTTATCTGCCACACCTGATGCAGCCCATCAAGGGCCTGATAACAAGCTCATAAATGGAACCAGGATTGATAGTGCAGGGAGAGATCTACAGTATGCAGTGTTGAGAGTCCCACAGTAAAGGGGCGAGAACATCTGCTCCAAAAAAAGCAAAATATCATGCAGGGGTTGCTGTCAGGGCAACTGTAGCTATTCTGAAATTTACAAGACCCTAAAGGCAGAGGAAATCCCTATTTCTCTATCAGCTATTAAGAGAATAGGTCAACACTTTGAAACAACAGGTAATGTTGCCAGAAAGAAAGGATCTGGAAGGCCCAAAGCCTCATCATGCAGGGATGACCACCTGCTGAAATTTACAGATCTCAAAGACAGGAAAAAAAGCGTACAAAAACTGTCATCTGAATTCAAGAACTCAGAAAACCAGACTCTTTCGAGAAGAACAATAACCAGAAGGTTATCTAATGCAGGTTGTGTGTCTAGAAGATGTGTTAAAAAGCCATTGCTGTCTCAGAAAAACATCAAAGACAGAATTAAGTTTTTGGCAGAATATGGAAAGTTTGATTCAGAATGGTTCAGCAGAGTTGTGTGGAGTGATGAATCATGTTTTGAGTTGCATGGTGATGCTCCAGAGAGGTGTCTTCGAAGATCTGGTGAGAAATACAATAGTGAATGCATCTCTACCACAGTTAAGCATGGAGGAAGAGGTGTCATGGTGTCGGGAGCCTTTTCAGCTGCAGGTACTGGTGAGCTGCTTCACTGTGAAAAGTCAATTAACGCTTTGGAATACAGGAGAATATTGCAGAAAGGCTTGCTTCCCACAATTGAAAAGTTGTTTTCTAAAGAGGAACGATCAGATGTTATTTTTCAATAAGACAATGCTCCTGCCCACACTGCAAAGACCACCAAAAAGTGGCTTGAGAACAAGTCCATCAGGCTCATGTTTTGGCCTGGTCAGAGTCCAGATTTGAACCCTATAGAGAATATTTGGTCTCACATTAAAACACAAACTAACCGGGAAACAGTTTTCCACTACTCATCAACTGTTTGAAGCCCTCAACATTGAATGGAACAACATTGACTCTTTCTGTAAAAAGCTGTCCGCAAGTTTACCCACAAGGCTTAAACATTTAAAGAAATCAAAGGGAAAAGCTCTCTCATACTAAGTTACTTTATCTATTTGTTTAATTCTTGCTAATTTCCTGACCAATGATTTGTTGTTAAGACCTTTAAAAGCGTACTATTTTGCCATTTTGTTTTGCCCAGGAGTGTACAGATTGTAGCGGTGGGGAGTTACCATTGTGTGCAGTTTGCAGTGGTGGGGAGTTACCATTGTGTACAGATTGCAGTGGTGGGGAGTTACCATTGTGTACAGATTGCAGTGGTGGGGAGTTACCATTGTGTACAGATTGCAGTGGTGGGGAGTTACCATTGTGTACAGATTGCAGTGGTGAGGAGTTACCATTGTGTACAGATTGCAGTGGTGGGGAGTTACCATTGTGTACAGTTTGCAGTGGTGAGGAGTTACTATTGTGTACAGATTGCAGTGGTGAGGAGATACCACTGCAATCTGTACACAATAGTAACTCCTCACCACTGCAAACTGTACACAATGGTAACTCCTCACCACTGCAATCTGTACACAATAGTAACTCCTCACCACTGCAAACTGTACACAATGGTAACTCCCCGCCACTGCAAACTGTACACAAGTTTTTTTTCTGTATAACATCCGGAGAATCCACCCCTCTCTCACCACCTACTCAACCCAGCTCCTGGTCCAAGCAATGATTCTATCCCACCTGGACTACTGCAACTCTCTTCTGGCTGGACTACCGGCATCTGCCACCAGACCCCTGCAACTCATTCAGAATGCTGCAGCTCGTCTGGTCTTCAACCTCCCCAGACACTCCCACGTCACTCCCCTGCTCACTACCCTCCACTGGCTGCCTGTTATAGCTCGCATCAAATTTAAAACATTGGTCCTAGCATACCAGGCAGTCAAGGGATCAGCCCCAGCATACCTCCACAAGATATTCAAACCCTACATGCCAGCCAGATCCCTCCGTTCTGCTACCTCAGGACGCCTGGCACCTCCCCCTCTTCGCACCTGCACTTCCAGAACACGTCTCCTGTCTGTTCTGGCCCCACGATGGTGGAATGACCTCCCCGTGGAGGTCAGAACAGCTGAGACACTGACCCATTTCAAACGACGACTGAAGACTCACCTCTTCAGGCTGCACCTCTCCCCATCCCTCCCTACCCCCCTGTAAATGACTGTAAGCATAGGGTTGTAACTAGGCAGCTGTTTCATAGGTGACTTAGGTGCATTAACTGTCTTAATGCAGTGGAGGGGGGAAAAAACAAAAAAAACAACAAATACAAGCAGTAGTTGTTGCCGTTCTCGTTATGTTAGTGTTAATCAGTTTAACCTACAGGGTCCAAGTTGAACTATGCGGTTGTTCCCTGCACTTGGACCGGTACTTCTCTCTAGGGTTTTCGTCATACTTGTTCCAGGTTATGGTTATACACTTTGTTGTACGTCGCTCTGGATAAGAGCGTCTGCCAAATGCCAGTAATGTAATGTAATGTTTGCAGTGGTGGGGAGTTACTATTGTGTACAGATTGCAGTGGTGAGGAGTTACCATTGTGTACAGATTGCAGTGGTGGGGAGTTACCATTGTGTACAGTTTGCAGTGGTGGGGAGTTACCATTGTGTACAGTTTGCAGTGGCGGGGAGTTACCGTTGTGCAGTTCTCATCTTGGCTGCATATTCTGCTCAGGCAGTGAAGGTAGATGTGGGAGTGGTCAGACATGGTGAACATCTGAATGGAGAACCTCTTCCTTTGAGGGGAACTGCTCTGGAGGTACCAGCGGAAGGTTCTGTCGTTTGGGCAGCTGAAAGAATAATGGGCTGTGTGCCTAATTAAAGCCTTTCACACACATCCAAGCGTCCTGTATTACTGTCATTTACCTCCACCCCTTTTTGAACAAAATCCCCTATCACACTCATTGAAATTTATTAGGAGCACAACGCACATACTCTAATGACAATATAACTTCAAAGAACAATTACCAAACCTTCAATATGGAATACTGTGCGGACCCAAATAGCCTCTAGGTCAAACAGGACAGGATTGCTTAACACTTTGATTTTTTAGTGTTTTTTTATATG
>NC_057951.1:2232310-2275695 GCF_018555375.3 Anguilla rostrata | reverse complement strand
AGGAAATGCATGGTAACATGAAATGTGTGGAGTTGTGAAAAATTGAGTTTGAATGTCTTTAGCCGAGGTGCATGTAAACGTTTGGCCTCAACTGTAGCCTACAAGTTAAACTGTATATATAGATGTGGTGGGGGGGGGGGGGCGTGGTTTGTGCGTTGGCTGCAGAGAGATAGTGGGCGGGGCGGCTCTCAGACTCTGCACCACAGCTGTTAGAGGTTGCTAATCAGCACCGCTCTTTAAATGTTTAATTGTTTAACGATGTGCTGATTACCTTGACAGTGAGCCTGGGTGTTTTAAAAGGCGTTCGCCGAGGCTGGTGAAGGAGGAAGTACGGCAGTACGGCGATTTTACTGTAAAAACCCCATGTAACCGGGTGAACGAAAAGCCGTGTGTTCGGCTACAAATAAAAAAAGAAGTGATTACTTCGAACTCGTCTCTCTCTCTCTCTCTCTCACTCTATACTGTGGAATTTTTAAGAGTTCGATTTATTCCGCCGTACTTTTGTAAGTAGAAAAATAAATGCAGGCACGTCTTCGTTTCAAAATAGGTCGTTTAATGTAGCAAAGGAACTAGTGGGTCTGTTACCCAAGTACAGATAAACACAGAACCAACAAATGACGGAGACGGTGAATACTTGTACCCTGTTCCTTCAAGGAAACAAAGGGCCAAATGGTTATCTTAAACACATCGGGGGGGGGGGGGGGGGGGGGGAGATAATCAGACATTGGGGGGGAAGAAACAAGGTGTGGGGGAGTTGGACTGAAGTAGGGGGTAGAGGATATCACACAATGGTACTGCATATCAAAGTGAGACAATTTGATTGGGCAAGGGGGTAGAGGATGTAGCACAAAGGGTGTGATTAAAAGATTAATTTAACTGAGTGTGGTGGTAAACAATCAGAATCAGAATCAGAATCAGAATCGAATTTATTGCCAAGTACATTTACACATACGAGGAATTTGCTTTGGTCAACACACCGAGGCAGCCATCTGCGGCGCCAACGTATTAGATGAGAAATGAGAGAACAGGAGGAAGGAGGAGGAAGAAAAACAGTCCTTTCAATGAAACGAGAGAGCACTCGTTTCATTGAAACGAAGAAAAACCTCAGCACATAGCAACATCATAAAAACATTACAAACATTACAAACATTACAACAAAAACTCGAAGACTTGCACATGTGGTAGGGGGTAGGGTGTCGGGGAGGGGAAGTGTCGCAGCACAGACACTGGGGGGAGCGCGCAGCCGCTCAGGCGCAGCGCATCAACCCTCAGCAGACTGCAGTGTAACGGGGGAGGGAGGGGGGGTGGGAGCCAAGAAGGCGTTGAGTAGGAGGTGGTGTGTGTGTTATCTTCATGTGCGTGTGTGTGTAAGTCCATGGACTTCATCTCCACCACAGTCTCAACATTGTCTCTGCCGTCTGATACTGATGACGAGGACACGGCCATTGCCGTGGAGATGACCTCGAAGAGTCCTGATCCAGAGACAAAGTTCCATAGGAGCAGGGAGGTGGGGGTAGGGCCGAGCATCTGGCTGCATAACAATCCAGGAGAGTGGAGAGATATCAGCCTTCCAAGGCCGATGTGGGGGAGCCAATGAGGATAAAGATTGTTTTGGGTTCAGGCAGACTTCTGCATTTTTCGTCTACCTTTAGTCCTGTGGTTCTCTCAGCGTTGTTCCAATCATCCGAATTAGTGGCCCATTTCAGTGAGCCGAACCGGCAACTTCTCCAAGTTGGTATCCGTCATGCGAATTTGCGATCCAATCGCATCCAGTTTGCGATTGAGCTCACAAATCGCTTGAGTCTGAGTGTTGACAGCCCTGCCCGTTCCCTCAATGGCGGGCAGCTTCCCAATTAGTGCTGCCAACGCCTTCGGCATTTTGCGATAAATCAGGATGCTGCCAGCTCCAAACAGCAGAAAGCCTGTTATCATAATTCCAATCAAGTAAACGTCTTCAACATCCTCAACGGAAAGGATCGACAGGCACACGACCCTCCACTCATTCCAGGAGTCCATCGTGTATCCGGCTGCAAACGTTCCGTCAGGGCAAGAGGGCTCTCCCTGACCCGTTCTTCTCGTCGAGAAAATACTATCAATTGCGTTGAGAGACCAGTTGATCAGATCCATGCTTTTAGGTTTCGGAGAGAAATGCAGAGAGAGGCTCCGGATAGTTCAGACAGACGCAGCACAAGACAAGAGAGCAGCAAGCAGGGGCAGATAAGGGCAGGGAGGGAGCAGAGGAAAAAGCGTCCGCCTTCGTTGAGAGCAGGAAGAAGAGATCAATGCTATCTGTAACTGGCCCACTACAATGTGAGACACCTCAGAAGGGTAAAATGTGGCTCCCATGTTTTCCAACATTACGCGAGCGGTGGCACTCACCTTGCCACAGTGGTGGCCCGTACGGGGGGGAGAGTCTGGTATCGAGAGAAGAAAGCAGAAACGGTTCAGCCCACCATCACGCGAAGTAGAGTCCGGGATGGATCCTAACCTGAACCGGAGAGAGGTAGCACAGCCTCTCGTAGCGGTGGCGCGGATGCTAGAGGGGATGGCTCAGATGCAGGAAAGGCAGGCAGCGGTGCACGCTGAGCAGATGGAGGCGCTGCGTGCACAAGCCTCCCTCCAGACGCAGGCGCTGCGACAGCTGGCCGGCGGCGGCGAAGCCAGCTCCCGGGACCACCAGTCCCGTCCCCAACTCCGGATCCAGCTCCACAAAAATGACCGCCGAGGATGATGTCCAGGCGTTCATAGAAAGTTTTGAGGTGGCAGCGGAGGCGTGCCAGTGGCCCTTGGTGGAGTGGGTGGTACGTCTCCTGCCCCTCTTAACTGGCGATGCTCAACAGGCGGCGCATGGGCTGCCTCCCGGCGCCCGGGCCGATTACAACTCCGTCAAGAGGGCGGTTCTGGACCGGCTGGGCTGCGGCCCGGAGGATCAGAGGCGCCGGTTCCGGGAGGCAAACTTGAGGGCGGGAGACCGGCCCTTCGCCTACACGCAACGCCTGACCAACATGGCCGGCATTGGCTACAGCCAGAAATCCAGTCCACGGGGGGGTCATGGAGCAGGTCGTCCTGGAGCGGTTCGTGGAGGGGCTGCCGGAAGGGACGGCCAACTGGGTTCGGTGCCATCGACCAACCAATTTAGACGGGGCAGTCACGCTGGCGGAGGACCACCTGGCGCTTTACCCTGGCTCCCAGCAGCAAGAGCGGCCGGAACCGGCTCCCCGGAGGAGACCCCCTCTTCGTGCTGGCCCTTCTCCTCTTCCCCGTGCCTCGACCCCTCCCCTCCCTCGTCCTAATTTCCCCTCTGCTTATTTTCCCTCTACAGACCCAGGCTCAGTGGCAGGGGGCTCCGCCTCACTGAGGGCTCCTCAGGCGCTCGGACCGGGGTGTTGGCGGTGCGGGCAGCCGGGTCATCTGCACCGCGACTGTCCGATCATGGAAGTGGGGCAGCTGGTCCGGGTGGTCGGACCGCCCACTTCCGCTCCCGATCCAGAGGGAGCGTACTGCATCCCGGTAAGGGTGCAAGGGAGTGAACACCGGGCACTGTTGGACTCAGGGGCTATGCAGTCCATGATACAACAAAGCCTAGTTCGATCCGAGGCATTGGTAAAGGCGTCCTGGGTTTCCGTTCGGCGTGTAAGCACACACACATTATACAGTGTTCCTGCTCTGAACATGGACTCAGGCTGGTTGATCTGAATGTACAGAGTAAACAGGCACATGCTGACTTGTGCATCACATCTCATGTACAAAATCTATGCTCAAATGGTTTTTTAATGTCTGAAGGGTTTATCTATGCTTCCTGTCCTTTCGGGGGCACTCGGTGCTGTGTGGTCTTCACTCATAAACCGGTTGGATTTTATTCATATTTTAATAATTTGACTTTTTATCCTACGAGCAGGCATATCATAAGCTCCCCAGAAACCTGATGCTAAAGGCATTGTTCAGTTCTGTTGTGCAGAGTGACCGCACATGACCATTGTAACACCCACCATTATAATATGGAGCTTACTTTCATATACACAATTTCTAGATGATCTTATTCAGATTCCTTCTCACATATAGCAAGTCATCTAGCAGACTTGCAAAGTGAGACACGCTGATCATGGAGAAAAATCATGAAACTCCACAACAGAGCCCATAACAATGCCTCTACATGCACAAGATGTCTTCCAGTGTGGAGAGTATGTATAATGCTCTTAAAATGTTTTCAGAAATCGCATGGCACTTTCTAAAATGGCCTTAACTTGACGCACTTAAAACTAATTTTTCCTATACATATAAAGGTTATAGATAAATACTTATGTGACCTTTGTGACAGAAATTACTTGCACATGGAAAATACAGTGGATTTCATATAAGCCATCTCTACTGAACTTGACTTGACTTTATTGTCCCTGTAGAGAAATGTGGTTTGCAGCACTGTGTTATGTTAAAGGGCATCACAGACGCAGAGAACAGAAAGTTAGAAACACTGCAAATGTCACAGTAGTAGTAGCACAGGAGTGTACAATATGCAGGGATGCTACACAGGCAGCCCAGTGTGACACAGACAGCTGGAGCAGCCAGATCAGCTGGTATTAGGTGTGGCTGGTGCCTGATGGCTCTCTGATGTCTGAGTGAGTTCGTTTTATTTTTGAAAGTAGAAATATGTAACTTTACATAACTGCGAGACAAAATTTTACAGTAAGATAAGATTGCTGTTAAGCTACTTGAACCAATGCATATGCAGATGAAGACATTTGATTGCAAAAGCAACTGTCAACTGAGAAACATTAGCCATAATCTGAATGCTGAAATCAGTGACCATTGAGCATGTGTCTCCATCTAGTGGTGATTTCTTTAATAGGTTTTATAAAAGGTTGTCAGGTTTTGAATGCCTTCATATTATGGTAGGCCTACCATCAAATGTATATCACGTTAAATGTCATTTAAAAACAAATTATTATTATGATTATTATTATTAGTAGTAGTAGTAATAACTTCAGAAAAAAGTTGAATTGAGTGTATAAAAATGAGCTCAATTAGATTACACATAACTCAAATGGGTGCCACCCATAGACCGTGTAACAAGACCAGGTTAAAACCTAGTGGACCGAACCGGCCGACGTCACAGACATGGGCGGTGTAACGCCGGGCACCCACCGCACGCGTCGCGTAAGCGTCGCGTAAACAGCAGGGCGAAGCAGCACGACGCGACGCGTAGGGTGTCTCCACTGGTTCCGTTTGTGTCGCGCAAAGGCTTGCGTAAAAGCTATATATTCCCAGTAGCTCTCGCAGTCTGCAGTGGGCTTACATCGTGTATTTCACGTTTGTTCAGGACTTTTGATTATGGGTTAAGTGAATACTTAGTGAGAGACATTTTTCATTCTGTTAATTTGGTAATATTTCTTAATATTTTTTTATATGTAAATACGTGAGAAAGTAAACGCTTTAAAGAATTACCATAAACTTAAATCGCAACGTAGCCTGCATAACAATCTCAAACGGTATTAATTTATTTGCTTGGTTAACAAGCGTGCCAACTTTGTGAAGAATATGTAATGATCATAATAATAATAATCCATAATCAACCATTGGGAATTCCCGTGTCGTCTTGTTATTCACGTCAAAACATTTATATGATCATATTTAGTAAAATCAGTTCATCGTCAAAAAGATAACAGTTTAAACTTTTGAACACCACAACGTCATGGACACCGGAAGCTTTGAAGTACAAGTGCAAAAAAGGCTTGTTTACAACTTCATTTATAAAATAGGTGCATTTTCATCGGCAAGACCACTAAATAATCTGATTTTTTAAAGCTCTGTGGATTATCTGATTTTTATTAACAAGCCCTTTTTGAAAGCACGGCGAACGAAGACATCGGAGAAGTCAAATAGGCTGAGCAATGGTTGGTTAAAAACTACCTTCCAACATTCGAGCTAACAAACCGCTGCTCGGTGCATTCACTTCTACGTCATTCAATAGGCTACGATTTTCTGTGGTGTATTTTCAAATTTACCCACCCCCTCCGCAAAATAAGACAGCGAAACTAAGTTTGCCTTTTCCCTGGTTCCAGTTATTTATTTATTTATTTTTACAAAACGAAAAGGCTTGTATTTTTTTTTTTTTGCTGCTTATAAAATATCTGGGAGGTAACTAGGGACACACCCCCAGTAATATAAGGATGAAATATAAATCAGAGCATGTATACCTAGCATTTTAGAGCATATTTCTGTGTATAAACAGGCCACCGTGACGCGCGACAAGCCGAAAAATAGAACAGAAGCGAAAACTACGTTTCAGTTCGCTTGTGTCGCGCGAGCTTCGCAGCCGGTACGCGACTCGTTCGCATCTGGTGGAGACGACGTCGCCCGCTGCCGTTGTAATAACAGTACTTCAACTACGCTTCAGTTACGCGCGTAATACGCGCGTAGTGCGCTCGCGGTCAATACGCGTGCGGTGGGTGCCCGGCTTAACTTTATCACTCACTCGGTCAGTCAGTCACAGACATTCGCGTTTGTAGGGCTGGCCCCGCTGTTGCGGTCTGGCCAAAAATAGGTCAGTTCTAAAGGCAGCCCGAGGAAGCCGTGAGTCTCTGTAATTGTTGGTAGAGAGATCCAATCAAATCACCGTTCGCTACCAAGAATCTACCAATGAATTGAAGGGGATAGCCAATCAGAGCGCGTATGTCTACCAAGACCCAATCGCTTGCTCGAGTCTCTCGGGCTGAGAGACGCGCAAATATTGAATGAGGTAAATCGCTGTTTTATTTTCCTGCGTCGGTAGGTAAAGATAACCGCAAATTTAACTGAATCATACCTGGGGGAAAAGTTACGACAAGCTATGGATAAGTATGGTAACGTTACCAAATGTAAAGTAATATTAATTTTTACAGTGTTACCTTAGTTAAATCAGCTTTAAACAAGGTAGCCAAGTAACGTTCACCGGTTTAAATTACGGTAGACGATCTAATGAGTTTAATATATTAATTAAGCAGTTTTTATGCCTTTAATTTATCTGACTGATCCTTTGTAACTGGCTATCTGGATTGAACTCCTGCCATTTTCTGTCATTTATAGCTAATCAAATAACGTTGCTCACACTGTAAGAAAATAAAATGTTCTAGAAATGACCTATAGCTAGCTACATTTTTATTTTTCTTTCTTCATTGGGATGGCAGGTGTGCCATCCCGCCAAGTTACCGCGGGGCGGCATGCCCCATACCTATGCAGCAACGACAGTTTGGCACTTTTCAGGGTTCCCCACAAAAATAACCACAACAGCCATAGACACTCAGCCCTTAAAAACATTAATTTCTGTACATTCTGACCCCATTTCAACAGACAGATTTCATAAACAACTTCACACGTCTACACAATAAAGCCCCAAACTAAGGCGATTTTGCGTTTTCTCCTTCTCCTCCTCCTCCTTCCTGCCGCCTAGCCTACAAACAAAACAAACAAAACATTTCCTATCTCAACAGCCAGTCCGTTTGTGGCTGAGTGGTCAATGTCATGGTCTATGGATCACAGGGTCCCTGGTTCAAGCCCCACTGGAAGCAAGTTTCTGAACTGTGCTTTTTTGCTCACTAATATTTGTGTATTACTTATCAACAATTGCTTTTGCACCACATCTACCCAGCTTTCACCGAACGTATACACTGCATTATGATGTACCATCTGCACGTCCACTTAACCGGCTACAATATCTTCTGTAAAACCACGGACAAGTTTGACCAAAAAATTTCACACATTGAACAACTATGTCATGGTGGCGCACTGCCAAAGTTACAGAGTATAAAGGTTGGAACACAACCAGAGAGTCAGTTAGAGGGGAGGACACCAAAATCAGATGCACTCCTTATCTCTAGATTGCAGTGTTTGAAATAGTGCCTGTTTGTACACACTTACACAGAGAATAAGGACACAGTGCTGTCTGTACACAGTTACACAGGGAGAATAGGGACACAGTGCTGTCTGTACACAGTAGCACAGAGAGAATAAGGACACAGTGCTGTCTGTACACAGTAGCACAGAGAGAATAAGGACACGGTGCTGTTTGTACAGTAGCACAGAGAGGACGGACTAAACAGCGCAGGTATACACACTTTATTGATGGCTGGGGTTGCGCTGTGTTATAGCGTGTGCTGCACGCACACCCAGTGCTGTCAGAAAAAAGAGGCCAATCAATCCTCCGGCCACTGATAGCATGATCTGGGCTCCAGGCCCTGCAAGGAGTGAGAAAAGCAACCAATCACACAGCACATTCTAATCCATTCTACAACAATCACACAACACATTCTAATCCATTCTACTACAATCACACAACACATTCTAATCCATTCTACTACAATCACACAACACATTCTGATTTATTCTACTACAATCACACAACACATTCTAATTCATTCTGTACAATCACAGAACACATTCTAATTCATTCTAGAACAGTCTAAACAACAATCAATCACAACACACATTCTAATTCAGTCTAGAACAGTCTAAACAACAATCAATCACAACACAGAATCTACCAGACCCCCCCCGCCAAAATGATTTTTTTCATGGGGCTGAAAATCCCTGGCCGCGCCCCTGTGGAAAAGTGCTATATAAATGCAATGATTCATTCAGTCATTCATTATTTGGCTATTTAATGTTAATATCTGAAAGCCCACCTATTCACCTACTTAACTACTTATTTTATTTTAAATAAACAGAACAAACCCTTCTCTTTTTGTATGCAAGTTGAGGCATGCAGCCCATCAGTGACATCTGATTGAACCATAGCTGTAACTAGCCACGTGACGCTAGTTGAAAACATATTCCAAGTAACCAAATTGTGAATTGTAAATATTACCGCTTTTACTAGAACCACTACTTCTGTTTTTGTAGCGGAAACAATAATAAACTACAATATGCACACATGTATGTACTCACAGTCACAGTCAGTCACTCACTACCTCATTCACTCATTAACTCACACAATCACGCATTAACTCACACACTCACGCACACACACATGCTCACAGTCACTCACAAACTCACACACTCACACACACTCACACACACACACACTCATACTCGCTCTCTCACACACACTCACACACACATACGCACACACACACTAGCACTCACTCTCACACACACACACACACACTAACACTCACTCTCTCTCACACACACACACACACACACACACACACACACAGCAGTATACTCCATTTGTCAATAGCATTCCACTCACAGTTTGTCAGTTTCCTCTTTGCTGCAGAGATGGGTCCTGCTTAAAGAATAGCTGTGAGTTTGTCCGGTAGATCTCGTCTCACCTTTTGGTTTTGCCTGGGAGAGCAGTTCTGTACAGATAAATACAGGGGGAATGTTTAACCAACATGTGAACAAAAGTATAGGATGATTGCTGAAATATTCTCCACATTCTCTAACATTCAAGATCTGTAAACCTTGTGCTAACGGAAGATTTAATATTTAAATTATGCAACACGCAGAAAGTAGAAGTGGAGGAACTAGTGTGAGGTGGGTTTGTTCCCATTCTTCAGAAAAGAGCCTATGAGAACTCACTGAGAAAAGTAGATCGTGAAAGGACTGAATTGCGTGCATCAGAAAAACAGTGAGCAATATAAATATCTAGATAATAAAAATAAATATTGAACTGAGAAGAATGACTGAAAAACACTCAAAATGGTTGGCTTATGCAATGATGATGGTTTTAGTGTGAACATGTATTATATGGTCTTTTTAAATTGAGTTCTATCCATTCATGTATTAACTGTTTATCAATGATAGTAACAGTACATGACATTACATTTATTTGGCAGACACTTATATCCAAAGCAACAATAAGTGCATACCCAAGGTTTTATTAATATTGTGTAATGTAAACACATGCATGCAGTAAAGTGTTCTGAAGATGAGGCTCAGATGAGGCCTGTCACATCCTGGCAGTGAACCAGGAAGCTCTCAGGCCAGGCTGCTGGCTGACCTGTCTCAAACACACCCATCGTTATCAGCCCTCTTACTCAAAGCCCAGCCTGAGGAGAGGCGGCTGGGTCCCTCTTACTCAAAGCCCAGCCTGAGGAGGAGGCGGCTGGGTCCTCTTACTCAAAGCCCAGCCTGAGGATGAGGTGGCTGGGTCCCTCTTACTCAAAGCCCAGCCTGAGGAGGCCGCGGCTGGGTCCCTCTTACTCAAAGCCCAGCCTGAGGATGAGGAGGCTGGGTCCCTCTTACTCAAAGCCCAGCTGAGGATGAGGCGCTGGGTCCCTCTTACTCAAAGCCCAGCTGAGGATGAGGCGCTGGGTCCCTCTTTCTCAAAGCCCAGCCTGAGGATGAGGAGGCTGGGTCCCTCTTACTCAAAGCCCAGCCTGAGGATGAGGCGGCTGGGTCCTCTTACTCAAAGCCCAGCCTGAGGATGAGGCGGCTGGGTCCTCTTACTCAAAGCCCAGCTGAGGATGAGGCGGCTGGGTCCTCTTACTCAAAGCCCAGCTGAGGATGAGCGGCTGGGTCCTCTTACTCAAAGCCCACTGGATGAGCGGGAAATACCAGTCATTTGTGCACGGTGGTCCTTTACTCAAGTCCATGTGTACAGATTGCAGTGGTCGGAGTTACCATTTGTACAGTCTGAGGTGAGGGGTGAGTTACCAACAGATATGCAGTGTGAGGAGTTACCTTTTCAATTGCTGAGATTAGGAGCGAGTCCTGTTACAGTTGAGTGGTGGGATTACCATTGGTACAGATTGATGTGGGGAGTTACCATTGTGTACAGATTGCAGTGGTGGGAGTACCATTGTGTACAGATTGCAGTGGTGGGGAGTTACGTTGTGCAGTTCTCATCTGGCGCATATTCTGCTCAGGCAGTGAAGGTAGATGTGGGAGTGGTCAGACATGGTGAACATCTGAAGGAGGAACCCTTCCTTTGAGGGAACTGTCGGAGAAACCAGCGAGGTTCTGTCGCTTGGGCAGCTGAAAGGATAATGGGCTGTGGCCAATTAAAGCCTTCCACACATCCAAGCGTCCTGTATTACTGTCATTTACCTCCACCCTTTTTGAACAAAATCCCATCACACTCATTGAAATTAAATAACGCACATACTCTAATGACAATATCAAGACTTCAAAGTAACAACTACCTTTAAAAACCTATCAACTTGATAAGCGTTCACTAATGCATTAGTGTCAAAGACAGGATTGTTAACAACTTCATATGTTTTCGAGTGTTTGAATGTTTATGGGGCGACATAGCTCAGTAGGTAAGAGCGTTTGTCTGGCAGTCGGAGGTTGCCGGTTCAATCTCCCACCCTGGGCGTGTTGAAGTGTCCCTGAGCCGGACACCTAACCCCTAATTGCTCCCAACGAGCAAGTTGGATAATAAGCCATCTACCGTCACCTAATAAGCCAGAAAGAGAAATAATAAAACCAGAAATTGCTACCAAAATATAATATGAAGAATAAAAATGACATTAAAAAAACAAAAGCCATTAAATTACCCAGGTTCATGTTTTTGGTATAAAGAGTGCAATCCTAATGTTATCTGTAATAGGGCTATTCAACTGGCAGCCTGGGCATCAAATGCAACCTACCACTGATGCACTCTTGGGCCTCCAAAATAAAGCCTTTTTATAAGGCATCTACTGTTATCACACATGTACAATAAAAACTTATTCATACACTGTTTTAAAAGTACATGTTAATGAGACAAATACTACACATGTACATGTGAGCAGAGCTTCAGGCACTGGAAATTAATGAATTGATTACAATGAGGCAGCATCAACCCAACAATCGAATCACAGACAAAACGTAAAGGAAAGAGAGAGAACTCACCCCCTCACCCCCCCCTCAGGAGCAGAGAACTCACCACCCTCGGGAACACAGAACTCAACCCCACCCCCACACCCCCCCCCTCCACCCTCAATATGAGAGAACTCACCCCCCCTTCAGGAAAAAAGCCTTCTTCTCCTCTTGTGGGTCTGCGGTCTGTGTGGCCCAGCAGGACTCCAGCTGTAGGCTCATGTTGTAGGCCAGGCTGTTCTCACAGTGCAGGGTCACCTGGATGTACAGCTGCTCTGCAGAAGGGAGCTCCACAGGGCCAGTGTAGTTGTATGAGTAAGATGAGTCACTGTACAAGGCCATGCTGATCTCCAGGAGGCGGGACGAATTCACCTGCACCACACTGTGAGAGGTAACCCTGCAGAGGAGCAGAGCAGAACACACAGCAAACACATCATCCGTGTCCACATCCACTAGATTTCCTAGAAAAGCACATTTGTTTTTGTTTTTTTTAAATAGCAATGTGCTAAAAAATAAACCACAGTACCAGCACATGAAATGTATGACCAACAATGTGTGATGGAATAACAGACAGGCTGGATTATGACACACCAATAAAGAACCGCACATGCCATTAGATTAGCCTTAGTGCTAACAAAGACTAAGGTATTTTCATTGAGCCCAGGCTCTGTTACAGTTGTACATGCATAACTACTGAAAATGCTAGTTTGAGGCTTAATGTCCTTCATGCTACTGCCGTGGATGCTGATTGGATGGCTGAATGAGAGAGGGTGTGTTTCTCACCAGTCCAGACCAGGCTTCATGCGGCTGTGCTGGTCTGGAGCAGCGGGTAGGCACAGGTCCACAGCACCTTCAGGTCCCTCCGTGTGATGGATCTCCCGCTGCTGAGCGTCACAGTCAGCGCGTTCCTCAACTCCACATGCGTCCTGTTAATCTAAATGAGCAGAAAGCGTGTTACACACCCAAGGCATTACACACTCATAATACCCAGTGTGATGTGTTACACACACAAGGCATTACACACTCATAATACCCAGTGTGTGTCATGGCTTACACACTATAATACCCAGTGTGATGTGTTACACACAGCTACTAAAATGTGTGAAGGATTACCTCAATACAGTGGGTGTACAGGATTGGGAAAAAGGCTAAGGTAGTGCAGGTAGTGTGTGCACACTGCTACAGGAAAGGTGTGAGTCTAATGAGAGATGGGACAGAGCAGAAGGTCTAATGAGAGAGGGACAGGTAGTAGGAGTGCTGAATGGAGAGATGGCAGGTTAGAGAGGGTAGTGAGGGGTGCTAATGGAGAGATGGGACAGGTAGAGGTAGTGAGGGGTGCTGAATGGAGAGATGGGACAGGTAGAGGTAGTGAGGGGTGCTGAATGGAGAGATGGGACAGGTAGAGGTAGTGAGGGGTGCTGAATGGAGAGATGGGACAGGTAGAGGTAGTGAGGGGTGCTGAATGAGAGATGGGACAGGTACAGGTAGTGAAGGATGCTGAATGGAGAGATGGGACAGGTAGAGGTAGTGAGGGGTGCTGAATGGAGAGGTCTGCTAGAGTAAAGGGTGTTATCATTGTCTGAAGGGAGGAAGAAGCAGTAGCATTTGCAGCTTGCTATGCCAGGTTTAGTGAATCAGTTTTGTGACGGTGTGCATTCCCAGAATGCACCAGCTGTGTACATGACCTGGATCTGGTGCCGGTACTCACAAGCGTTTGGCCTCCACACTGGGAGGGGGCGCCAGTTATCCTGTAATAATAAAACTTGTCCGTCTCGTTGATGGAGCAGCGACCATCATTGAGGACAACAGTCACATTCCCGCCAAAGTAGTGGATGAGGAAAGGCTTGGAGATGCCCCCAGATACATGGTCCTTCAGGCATAGCGTGAACATCCCTTCTCTGTTAAGACATGATGTTCTTTAGTCGCATTATGTAGACATAGTTTGATTAGCCTTTGGTTCATTACTTACAAAAGTGCATGAAATGCTAGGCTATGCCAATGCTGCCATTTACAAGTATACAGAAACAGACACAGCAAACTGCAGCAAACCACATAGGGTGTGTGTGTGTGTGTAAGAGCAGCGGTGGTTTGTAAGGAGCAAATTAATTAGTCTCACACACCATTGATACTCTGTGTGAGAGTATAATGGTGTGTGTGTGTGTGAGTGTTGTGAGGTGTGTGTGTGTGTGTGTGTGCGCGATGGGTGGTGTGTGTGTGTATACTCGTGGGCAGGCAGGGCTGAGGATGGGGCTCAGGCTGGTAGTGACCCCGGCTCACACACGCAGGTGAATGAGTCCAGGGTGTTGATGCAGACGGAGTTGGAGCCGCACTTGTTCAGGACGGGGGAGTCACACTCGTCTGGGTCTGTGGGTAACACAGTATACTGTCAGTCACACAGAGAACACAAGTACACAAGTACGCAGTATACTGCTGCTCCACTCAGTCACTCAGAAAACACAAGTACACTGCTGCTTATGGGTGGGCGATATGGCAAAAATATCATATCACAATATTTTTCATGAATGTTCACGATCCACGATATGATCACGATTCTTTTTCATGTTGGTTTTTAAGACTATTTTGCAAGTTAATGAACAGTGCAATCAAACTAATATCCCTATTTAAGAAAATATTGCCCTTCAAGGAAACAAAAAGCGCAACTAGAAGTGATCACTGAGCCGATACCGACTCTGGAGAGATGAGATTAATGTCACATATTGTCATACTCACCTACTCTGCTCCACTCTCAAAGAGACACAGTTGTGATGTGGCTCTATAGCCTCTGGACACCAGACTCACTGTCATGAGGTGAGAAAGACCTCGTCTCCCACAGTTTTACTGAGCCTGGGATACCCTGCATTCCCTCAATGTGGCAATGACTCCTCCTCAGGAGAAACCAGTGGAGCCTCCTCAGCATGACTGGATTGTTATATGGCAGCAGTGTTTAGGAGTTCCTCACCATTATATAGAAGATGATATACTTTATTGAACCCCATGGGGTAATTTGTCCTCTGCATTTGACCCATCCTTAGTTACCTAGGATCAGTGGGCAGCTGCCTCTCTGTGCTGCGCCTGGGGACCAACTCCAGTTCTGAGGCCTTGGTCAAGGGCACCTGCAGGAGCGCACCTAACATGCATGTCTTTGAGTGTGGGAGGAAACCGGAGTACCCGGAGTAAACCCACGCGAACACGGGGAGAACATGCAAACTCCGCACAGAAAGACCCCAACCCGAGATTCAAACCCACGACCTTCCTGCTGTGAGGCGACAGCGCTAACCACTATGCCACCGTGCCCGCCCTACAACAATGTTGCATCGCATGAGCTGTCTGTCTATCTGTCCATCTGTCTCTCATTTACATTTCAGGCATTTCACAGACACTCTACAACCTTGAACCAACAGCCTTGGAGCAAAATGTTATACTGCACTGCCACCAACACTTACACACACACATGCACAAACACACACACAAATGCATGTATGCATGAATGCGCACAAGCATGCATGCACGAACATGTGCACACGTGCATGCACGGACACACACGCACACACGCACTTATGGCAGTCCATCGATGACAATGGTGACGTTGCTCCAAATTCATTTGTTGGGGGTTTATTGGGGTGTATTACGCCTGTGCATAGCCATGTGGCTGTGCAGGCCAATGCGTGATCCGCAAGTCGTGCCACATGAGGGGCAGGGGTATACGGCACAGGAAAGGGGGGGCCCTGCAGCACGTTGGTGCCTCTGTGCACGCCGCTGCATTCTCCTCTCTGTAGCCTGCTCCTGAAGGAGAGTGATTCCCTGGTGGCAGGTGGAGCTCCAGGTGTGGCGATCAGCAGCCAGGGACTCTAGTACTGGTGGTTTGATGTTGCACTTCTTCAGGAGGGTTTTTAGGTGATCCTTGCAATGCGTTTTTTGGCCCCCAGCAGACCTATGACCATCCAAGAGCTGGCCATAGAGGATCTGTCTAGGTAGCCGGTGGGCAGGCATGCGGATCACATGCCCGACCCAACGCAGATGTCTTTGCGCAAGGAACACGGCAATGCTGGGTGTATGAGTCCGGTCGTGGATTGCCACATAGGGCACCCTGTCTTCCCAGGACACACCCAGGATCCTTTGGAGGCAGCGGATGTGGAAGGCCTCTAGAGTTCGTATGTGCCTCTGGTAGGGGGTCCAGGTTTCCGAACCATAAAGCAGTGTGGAGAGGCAAACTGCCTTGTACACAGCTGCTTTGGTGGAGATGGTTAGGTTCCTGTTCTGGAAGACCCTGGACTTGAGCCTGCCGAAGGCAGCAGAGGCAGACCAATACGAACCTGGGTGTCGTCGTCGATGTTGCAGGAGGGGGACAGAATGCTACCGAGGTAGGTGAAATGTAGGACGATGGCAAGAGGATGACTATCAAGGGTTAAGGTAGGCGCATGTGGTTGGGGGATGGACTCTTGCACGACTATCTGCGTTTTCCTGATGTTGATCTGGAGACTAATGGCGCTGTATATGGAAGCAACCACATTTAATGCACGCTGTAGGGATTCTGGTGAGTGGGCGAGGAGAGCACAGTCATCAGCGTACTGTAGCTCCAGGATGTGTTGGGTGGTGGTTTTGGTGAAGGCTTGAAGTCGCCGGATATTAAAAAGATTTCCATCTAGTCTGTACTGTATCTGTACCCCATCTGTGGGATCCAGGGATTTGTGAGACAGCAGGGTGATGGTGGAGAGGAACATGTTGAAAATAGTTGGGGCTAGAACACACCCTTGCTTGACCCCCACTTCCACAGGGGATTGGGGATTGTTGACCACCGATGCTCACACAGGCTTGCATCCCGTCAATGCCGTACAATGTACCTGAACTTTGGTGGAACCCCCAGCTTCCTGAGTACTTCCCACAGCAATTCCCGGTTTACAGTGTTGAAGGCCTTGGACAGATCAATGAACGCTAGTTACAAGTCTTTGCAGTGTTCTCTGCATTTTTCCTGTACCTGTCTAGCAACAAAGATCATGTCCGAGTGCTTCGATCATGCCTAAAGCCACACTGGGATTCGGGCAGGATGTCTTCAGTTACATGGGTTGCTAGGCAGAGTAGCATGATCCATGCTAGCACCTTCCCGGCCACTGATAGGAGGGAGATACCTCTGCTGTTACCACAGTCTGCTTTGTCACCCTTGCGCTTAAAGATTGTGATGATGTTAGTAGCCTTCCAATCTTGCATGACGACTTCAGATGACCCGATAGCAGTGATCAGTTGGTGTATTCTACGGGTAAGGAGGTATCCCCCATGTTTTAATATTTCTGCCAGGATTCCGTCAAGGTCCGGGCTCTTGTGGTTCTTGAGGCCCATAGTGGCTTTGTGTACCTCTGAGAAACTGGGGGGGGGGGGTCCAAATGGTTGACAGGGGGCAGGCAGGGGAGGTCAGAGAGTAGTACTAGGGTGCTCCAGGTAGAGCTGATGTTGGGATCTGCTGGTGTTTCGGGATCCTAGACAGTTGGTTTGCAATCTGTTCCTGAGCTGGTTGATTAGTGCGTGACTTCAGTGCATCACAGTTGAGCTTCCTGCATGGTGGTGTTTTCCTCAGTTGAGGGCGGATTTCCAGGTTGAGTTTGGCTCTGATCAAGCGATGGTCTGTCCAACAGTTGGCTCCAGCATGGCCCTGGTGACTCGCACCTCCTTCCTGTCAGCTTGCGGACAATGTGTAGTCCAGGAGATGCCAGTGTTTAGAGCGGGGTGTTGCCAGGAGGTCTTGAATTTGTTCTTGAGTTGGAACAAGGTGTTTGTAATGACCAGTTGATGCTCAGAGCAGAGAGTAAGGAGGCGAAGACCGTTGTCACCGAGCACATCCTTCCATAATCCACTGTCAGAGCCCACTCTTGCGTTAAAATCGCCTAGGAGAATGAGCTTGTCAGTGGATGCTGTTTATTTATGGCGGAGGCAGGGAGGCGTAGAAGAGTTCCTTGCACTCAGGGTCAGCAACCAGTGTTGGGGGAGGCTGATGAGGGTGGCATACGATTGTGTGAGGAATCTCGCCAGGTCATCACTGTCTTTCACTGATGCCAACTGGGGATTCTGGGATCTTCTGAAGTAGGCTTGTCTCACAGCAAAACTCGAACACATGGAGTGCGTGAGCCTTCGAAGCCCTTCCAGAAGATAGGCGCCTTCTCCATCTCTGTCATGAGTCCTGGCCATGGAGGAGGTGTCAGTGAGGCTGCCACAATGTCGATGTGTACCTCTTCAGCTCGTCGCAACCAGCGCTGTTCTCTCGGGGCACAGGAATCATCGTACATCAGGAGGCACGTAGATCATCCAGGTGAATTGTGATTTGTATGCGGGCTTTCTTTTTTCGTTAGACCGGATGGGGATGACCGGCAGCTGACGTAGGCTGCCCAGGTTGAAGAGAACAGACTTCTTTTATAGGCCACATTTTCTCAAGCCCCTCCCTCTCCAGGGTGAGCAGGGCGGGCTGCTCAGTCACATGAGGAGCTGCCGGAGAGGCACGCTGTTCCATCCCGAGCCCGGCGACCATCTTTCCCCATCCGCCTGACACAGCTGTCAGACTGATACTCCCAGTCACATCCTGACCTGTATCCACCACCCTTCCCATCGCCGCAGGACTTGGGTGGGTTGGGGTGGGAATGGGTAGGGTATTTGGAGCAGGCTTGTGCAATTAATAGATTAGAGTGAAGGTAGTTGTGCGCAGTCTCTACCCTCACTGTCTTGGATCCACCCTATGTTTTCCAGTGGCATGAAGAGCTCATGACGACCTTCTATATAGGGGAGTTGCAGAAGACTGCCAGAACACCGGTCTGTTGGTGACTGCCTAATGCACGTTTTCTCCACAGATTTATCATTAGGGGTTTACTCCCGTAGCCATAGCACGTGCAAGTGCACCCACTGGGCATTGGGGCAGTGGATGGTGGCAGTCAGGACGTGGGCCTGTGCTGCCTACCTCTGGGGTCCACTGCAGCTCCGAGACCCCCTGCTGTCTGGCCCGAGGCTGTAAAGCACACGGTTACCATGGACTGTCAACGAGGAGGCACAGTAGAGGTCTGGGTGATGGAGAGGCTATGTACTGACAAGGAAAGACTTACGCACTCTGCTTTTCCAAAACTCAGTTGAGTTAGTCAGCGGCAGTGCCTGGGAGCGAGAAGCAAGCAAGCAGACAAGCATGCAGCTACGCTAGCTCAGGGGGCTGCACTAGGCACATCACACCACCCCTTGGACCAAGTCCACCAGTCCACACCACAAAACACAACAGTCTCAAGGATTTTATTTCACTGGGAACAGAACAGCAATATTCCTCTGTCAGCTACCCATCACACACAAATCCCCCAGCATGTCTCGCACCTACCATCCCAGTAGATGCTGTCGTCTGTGACGGTGATGTGGGCGTGGCCGAGAGAGATAATATGCTGCAGCTGCTCCTCAGGGCGGAGGATCACTACCCCATCCTGGCTGGAAACATCAAAGCTTTCAAAAGTGATCTTGGTTTTTGTTTTCCTCTCGCTGTCTTCAAACGAGATCAGCTGCACTTCCGCTTTTGGCCAGAACTTACTCAGTAAGTTCTGCAGCTGGTAAAAAGGAAATGGAAACCAAAAAGAAAATTGTAAAGCTGGTCCATCGTGCACAGTTGGCACAGGCTGACTGCAGGTGCCCAGGTGACTAACAGAGGCCTGTCCCAAGTGAAGAAGTGAGAGGAGGATAGTCTCGCTCGTACAAACCACAGCAGGGGTGCACAAGGGCCCGTCCATTTCAGGATTTTAGGCAAACTTTAGCCTGATCAAATCTTAATCTGAGATTTGTAAAAACACCAGCAGTGATTATCAAAAGTGATTGTTTTCAATTTTGTTGAAGGTGATAAAAGTTCAACTAAAATAATGCTGTGAAAACATGTACTACAAAACGCTATAAACAGAACGGTGCGATAAGCGGCAATGACTGCTAGGACCCGGGAACAGGACCCACCTTGCTTTTAATAATGCCCTCCAGCAGGACTCGAGCTTCTGCCCTCGGATCCTCCAGCGATGGCGGCATTGTCCATGGCACAACAAGGAACATTTCATGGCTGGGGAGATGAACCTGCAGTCCTACAGTTGGGGGGTTAGGGGCACAAACACTGATGTAAAAATGTGTCTGAATGAAAGCTTTCTGCAACCAGCCCATGTTACCAGCCTTCAGGACACAGACCTATCGTGGGCCTGACCAGAGGCCGTGGTTATGTTAAATGTCAAATCTTTGCACCTGTGCATGCAACCACATACGTAAGCCTTTAATAAGATAATTCAGGCCTACTTCAAAACAAAGAGGCGGTCTGTCAGTACCAGCCTGCTTTAACACTGAAGGTCAGTACCATGCCTGTTCCACTGACCGAGTCAGTACCAGCCTGCTTAACACTGACCGAGTCAGAACCAGCCTGCTTTAACACTGACCGAGGCGATCTGTTGTTTGGTCTGCAGAGTCAACAACTCTGGGTAGCAGGATGTCTCCAGGGGAATCGTTAGGGGCACTGCCAGGGACTTCCTCTGGGATGAAGTAGAGCACAGCTGGAACTCCACGCTCGCCACCCTCGCACTCTGGCACCACCTCCAGGTCATACAGGGAGCCAGGCCTCAGGCCCGGCAGAGGCAGGGGGGGGCCTGCCAGCCTCCCCTTCCGGACGCTCGGGCCGCCCCTCTCAGAGAGGCGGTACAAGAAGGCCACGCCCACCCCAGACCTGCCGCTCCACAGGGCTATCGAGTCCTTCTGTCTAAATCGGAGATCCAACACTTCACCAGGGCCTGTGGGCAGAGCAAACCAGCAAACATTCATCAGAGCCTCCCCAACACTTCACCAGAGCTCCTTCCTAAATGACTTTGGGCTTATCCTGGCCTAACGCAAGCTTGGAGTTGGTTGCTAAAGGAGCAGAACGTGTGGGGTGGAATTTGACGGTGCCTCACCGAAGAGAAAGGGCATGTGGAAAGACCAAAATATTTTTCCAACCTGCAGTTTACCAACAACAAAATTAGGAGAAATGGAGAAAAAGTTCAACAAAATGTTCAGTTTTCATCTAGAACAGTTCATGAGCAATAAACATTTTACATTATTTATTTAAACATACATTGCGCCAAATTCCAAAAATATTTGAGACAAGCATTAATGAGTTTGAAATAGACAATTCTTCTGTTCTTCTGTGAGACTGACAATTTGACATCTCTCCAATAAGAGTCAACAAGTGTTTGATCAATAGATAATTAAGGCCACCACAGAAGTGCATTCATAGGTTTTCCACCCACTCAACCTACTGATGTGGTGTGGCTGTCACACCACTATTTGTCATTTGCATCTCAAAGCAGAGGAAGTCAGCTGGACCATAATTATCACCTGTCAAATCACTGGATTCAGATGATCATCCTTTTCATAAAGTTGACTGTTTGTAGCCCATTTTTTTAACAGACCTCTCCCTCACAGCCAGGTTTCACCCCACACAGCCAGGCCTCACCCACACAGCCCGACCTCTCCCAAACAGCAAGGCCTCTCCCCCAAACAGTTCAGTCCCCTCTTCCCACACAGCCAGGCCCTCCCCCACATCAGCAACAGCCAGGCCCTCCCAACACCCAAGCCAGCCTCCACGCCAGGCCCCCCCAATACAGACACCCCCCATATTGGCCCACCTGTTTTTGTCTGGATGGTGCTAACGCTCATGACCGTGCTGTCCCCACACAGGGCTTCCACCCTGCAGCTGTACTGGTGGCAGGGAAGCAGGCCTGTCACTGTGTGCCAGGTGAGGAGCGTGGAGCTCTGGAGCTCCCCTGGTGGTACACCTTAAAGCTGGAGATGGAGGAGATGTTCTGCACGGACCAGCTCACCGTATAGTTGGGAGCCAAAGGAGGACTGGTGTAGGTTTATGATTTCAGAGTTTGCTAGGGGACAAAAAATAAACAAAACTCTTTCATCAGGCAAAGCTTTCAAACAGTAGTATCCAAGACAATATTAGCATTCCCCTGTTAGATGTGTTGGAAGTGATGAAGTCGATTCACTGTTCAAAATTAGAGGAGAGATTGCACACAAACTCTTAATCCAGCACATCCATCATGTGCCAGGTCATGGCCAGGGACACACTTAAAACAAAATCACATGATTTCCTTTGGCAGGAGCTTGGTAATCCTGCACTGACAGCAACATCAAGTGAAAAATCCAAGAAACCTACAAGTACATCAAGTAAGTTGACAGGAAAACCACACAGGTTTTTTCCACTAGCCTCTACCCTGGGGCTAGATAAAAGTATGCATCAATGTAGGACTGCACCATACATCTAACTGCAGTTTTTAAAGCGTATTAAGACTAACTGCGGGATTGTAGTGTATAGGCGTCTTTTTCTTTAATCTGTTCGCTCCGGCATTATTTACTCAGTAAGTGCTGAATGTGCTGTGGTATCTGCAGCTTCCCATGCCGGGTTACCCAGTCTCTGGACCGGACATTTAAGCATTCTATAGGTAGATATATAATGTATATATTCTATAGGCATATGTGGCAGCCTTGCCGTGTGGAGATAGGCTTGCTTCCTTGCTTAGCAATGTCCGTGAGTAAGTCAAACCTATGCTGATTTGGAATCAGGAGATGAATCATCAAAATGTGTGTATTTAAAATATGTTGCAAACCACCACTCCAATCCCGCACAGTTCAGTTAAGCTGTGCCATTGTTGTGAATGATGGACTTGTGTGTTATCTTTCTTTCTTTTCCACGGGAGCAACACAGAGAGATTTTACTTTAGTGAACGGGGATCACTGGTATTGTATGATCTTCTTCGGTTTAATTTTGTTTAATAAAACGTGATACTGTTGTCATAATTTATCAGTTGTAGCATAGATCATTTAAGCTAGCCAGCTACAGGTTTAATAGGAAATTAAAACTGGCCAATAATGTAGCTGCACCACACCCACTGATAGTATATTCAGTATAACCCGCTGTGTTGGCAGGTGTGTTATGCACTTTACACTGTGCACTGCTCGTCTCTGGTCCCGAAAATACCAACAGTCACAAGCGCACCTCACCCATGTCACACCATAATAGCAAAGTAAAACTGCACCACAACTACAGGAAAAGCTCAATGCAACAAGAGAGACACCAGTTTTTCCAGTGAAACAGTGGCTATGATCTGCTGGCCTAAAATGTTGTGTATCTGCAAAAAAGCCCTTGCTGCACACTATTAACAAGAAAAGACTCCATTGGGCCAAGCACCATCAATACTGGACCAAGAAAGTTTGGTAAAAGGCATATATATATATATATACACACACAGTATATACAGCATATTTACTTGGCTCTGCAAATCTAAGCCTAACTTGCTCCTCCTTTTTTTTCTTATAACTTTAGTGCCAAATTCACTTACACTACAAGCCAAATGGTATTAGGCTACCTGTGGTTTTAAAAAAAACGCATCGATAAGATTTCAGTCAATTTAACAATTTTACTCCTCTGCCTCCAAAAAGATTAGATAGACCTCCAATAATTTCTTTAACTGTAATTAAAGCCAAAGGAGGTTATTTTGAGAAAAGTTGTTTTAATTGTTGTGTTATTGTAGGTAGAAATTGAAAATGTCTGTACTTTGGTTCGTGATTCAATAAATGTCCATAAATTAACTGAATACCGCCCTACCTAAAGTTTTTTTCTAAAAATTATTATTTTTTAAACCCACAGATGGCCTAATACTTTTGGCCTAAACTGTATTGTACACCACACAACCAATACATGGCCAAAAGTATGTGGACACCTGACATTCAACATCTTATCCAAAATAATTGATGTTAATATGGAGTTGGCCCACGCTTTGTTGCTATAACAACTTCCACTCTTCTGGGAAGGCCCTATTCAAGATACCAGAGCACTGCTGCAGGGATTTGCACTGATTGGGCCATTAGGTCTGGCTCACAGTTGGCTTTCCAATCCCAAAGGTGTTGGATGGACTTGCAGTCAGGTTTCTGTGCAGGCCAGTCAAGTTCATCCACACCATTCTCAAACCGTTGGGAAAGCATAGAATCATCCAGAATGTGATTGTATGCTGTAGCATTAAGATTTGCCGTCACTGGGCCTAGCCCAAACCATGAAGAACAGTCCCAGAACAAGGGGTGTCCAGATACTTTTGGTCATATGCAGTGGGTGCCAGACACAGGCGCTCTGTAGCTATACCAGAGTTTCCATCGCTGAGGACCATCCTGCTGAGGCGGGACTGGCCCACAGACTGGCCCGTAGACTGGCACACCACCTGAAGCCCCAGCTGCACCCTGCTACAGGGAGGCAAGCTGCCCACGGTGAACACCGGGCTGCCCAGCGTGTGTCTGAAGCTCCTCTCCTCCAGGACGTGGCCAGAGCCGTCCACGTGGAAGACCGTGAGCAGGAAGGCGGTGAGGCCCGAGGCGGGGTCGCTCGGGGGGCAGTCCCATCCCACGGTCACGCTGTTGCTGTCCCAAGCGGTCACCCTGAAGTTCCTGGGCACGTCAGGATCTGGGCATTCACACAGGGAACTTAACACGGCACTCTGAGCACGCACCAGCACAGCCAAGCTTTACAATGTGATCATTCACACAAACAGGCTAACCCATGAGCCTATGCATGTTCGGCTACAGTAATTGCACAATGCTAATGAACCTGCTGGTGCTCATATGGCAATAGGGCAGTTCACAGAAGTGTGCTACTTATCAGACCTCCAAAAGAAGGGAGTCAGCAAATTAGATAGATACAGTGCTCAGTAGCAAAATATCCTACTGGATCAGCATTATGTGAACCTTAGGTTCTCCATAATACAATGTGATCAAGTTTTGTATCGTTACAGTAGAAACCTGATAACATGGGAAACAAGTTGGTGTCTTTGGTGGTGGGGTGCTGACTAAAGATCTTGATACAAATGGGTCAGTGGCCAGCCAGATACCAAGGTTAACCCGGTGTGATAAGCTTACAGAGATAGCACAAGCAGGATCATTGATCTGTACTGTTCTGTCCTGATTGTGTCTTTATTTCATGACTTGGTGTTTTGCTTTGATCTTTTTGTATATATGGGGAAAGGTGCAATGGTTCAGGGAGACTCTTCAAAACTCGTCTCCTGCACATATGCAAACGTGTATAGCCATTTCACCACTCACATTTTGCACCATTGTATATCGTTAATATTACTGGACATTGAACAATAAACTGCATTAATTTTAACCTGCAATTCTTCGTTGACTCTTACCACTGTACACCTAGCAGTTTAAGGTCCTAACATACATAGAACTGAGGATACCAGCACCTCGTAGTTACTGGCCTATACACTAGTGTTGTACCTGTTCATACTCAATTGTATTTATGCAGGCTACACAAGCCAGAGACATGTCTGCCTCTACCAAGTTTTAGACAGCGATCAGTATAGAGACACACTACTGGTGGAAAGCAGTTTCCTCTGGCCATGCATTACTGTTAGCACCAGAGGAAAGGTGAAAACACTATTTTGGAGTCAGATAATCAAGATTACATGAAATTAATCCCATTCCAGCAAGACTACACACGTTCCTTCACCACTCAGATACTTCCACAGGGAAATGGAGCTGTGGATTGAGATCTACACGCATGCTCCACCCTCTGCCTGGAACCAGGGCTCTACTCCCACCTTTGTGTCCTACGGTCCCCTCCTCCTCTGCTTGCCTCACAAAGTGGGTTTGATGCTCTTTCACAGGAGAGGCGTCTCTGTTTGCCTCCTGTCTGCTGGTCTCCAGTAATTCCAGAAGCTTCCGCAGCAGCTGGTCATACCTCCATCTGTAGCACCCCTGTGCTGGAGCCGTCTCACAGCCTGACAGAACGTGCTGGAGGCCTGCTCTGTGTCCCTGTGCTGGAGGCCTGCTCTGTGTCCCTGTGCCGGAGGCCTGCTCTGTGTCCCTGTGCTGGAGGCCTGCTCTGTGTCCCTGTGCCGGAGGCCTGCTCTGTGTCCCTGTGCTGGAGTCCTGCTCTATGTCCCTGTGCTGGAGGCGTCTCAGTGTCCCTGTGCCGGAGGCCTCTCTGTGTCCCTGTGCTGGAGCCTGCTCTGTGTCCCTGTGCTGGAGGCCTGCTCTGTGTCCCTGTGCTGGAGCCGTCTCACAGTCTGATAGAACTGCCGGAGGCCTGCTCTGGTCCCTGTGCTGGAGTCTCTGCCTCAATTGTCAGCCTGAGAGAGGCCTGCTCTGTGGCCCTGTGCTGAGCCTGGCTCTGTTCCCCAGCTGACCCCTGAGCCGTCTGGGGTCACTGCCAGTGTCCTCTGACCACCTGCAACTGTGTAAACCTGCTACCTCTCTGCGTCCATGTGGAGCCTCCGGTCTTCTGTCCCTTGTTCCCTTGCTGGAGGGTTGTCCCTGCTGGGCGTTCACGCTGACAGAACGTGCGGAGCCTCTGTTGGGGCAGCACAGAGCGGACGGTCCATCTGCCCAAACCATTAGGTCCGTTTGAGGGAAGGCAGGGTGCATAATTGGCCCTGATCAGGAGCTAGCCTGGCTTGGGTATCTTCCACCAGTCTGACCCCTGAGGATCGGTCCCACTTTCCCCGCTGTCCATCCTCAGACCACCTTAGCAACTGCTAAACCTGCTACCTCTCCTGCCATCCATGGTGGGATGACCCAACTTGTCCCTCTGTTTCCCTGCTGGGGGGTTGTGCCCTCTGTTCCCTGCTAGTGGGTGCCCTGTTCCCTGCTGGGGGTTGTGCCCTCTGTTTTTCCTGCTGGGGGTTGTACCCTCTGTTTTCCTGCTGGGGGTTGTGCCCTCTGTTTCCCAGCTGGGGGGAAGCAGTCAGGTAGAAGCAAACTGCAAACATAGAATGCATATCAGGCCACTGCTATATGTACCACAATTAAACCATCAGTGAAAGCCCAGGATATACTGGTATATTTATAAATCAATGACAAAGTATGTTCTACAGCATATCCAGCAATTTACCCACCCAGATATCATTTCTGATTAACAATGTTGTACATTTTCAGCTTTCATAAAATGCCAGTAGTACAGATTCTGATGTAGTCAGCTGAAAGGAACTTCTTAGCTTACAAAGGAGATGGTACAGTAGAATGGGCACATCTAATTTGTTCAGGTGCAGGGCATAAACAATATGTAGAGTTAAAAAAATGTCTGATGTTTGAACAGACTAGGCAGAATTTGTGTCATTTCAAACAGATTGGAATATGGGTTTAACATCAGCATGCCTTTGGAGCTGAGTGAGTACTTTTAACATGGTCGGTGAAAATAGCGATGATATGTGTTATTCAACTAATCATTTAAACAGAAACATTTACACTCTAGACATTTGACACGTAAACAGTAAAAATAACACATACAAATGCAACATTACACACTTGCACCAGCAGGCCTTATCTGATAGAAGAAAAATAATCACATTATCAGAACAGACAGAACAGTCATTGCCACAGGAATACCTAACACAAACGCAATTTTCCCCCATGTGGAATAAGCCGGCATTTTGGAAAAACAGAGTTGCGCGGTCTCTAATAAAAATGATTAGCATGGCTTACAGGCTCGTCACGGAACAGAAATAATATAAAATGACACCAACACAACAATCCTGTAATGTAATTACAGTATCACATTTTGCAGTAAATTGTTGACGTATCAATGTTCAGTCCAAAAGCTCTTATTAGATGCCCCTGTAGACATTTTAAAGTTTGGCCTTACAATCCTTCCAGCTTCTCCCATTGTTATGCTTGGATTTATGACATGGTCAATCACTGTGTCTCTAAATTCATTCGATAACAATATTTCTCCTACCTGCTTGACCACAACCTCAGCCACAGCATTGACCCATCCATCAGTACCAACTGTATTGGGCTGCTCCATGTTGTCAGACACTGCTGAATGTAGTGCTGTAAAACTGCCTTTTATGTTGGGATTATCAATCGTGCTGCAATGCGACTCACCTGGGCAATGTTGCTGGAAGTGATGAGACAGAATTGCAAACATCTTGATTTCATTTCACAATATGCATGTCTAGCAATAAGCATTGGAACATTGTACTAATACGAGACGACTGTATTGTGAAAACTTAGTGTGATTTAGAGTTGTGCACTTTGTGGGTAGGTGCTGCAACTAGTGTCTTAGGGTAAGAATTTTGCCAGTCAGTTTGGCAAATTGAGTTTTCCACATTGAGCCAAAGCAATCATAACATACTGTAATGCATTTGTAATGTGTGACTGCAGATATCAGAAATGCATCTGAAAAAATGAGAAAAACTGTAGGGTCTCAGGAACATCTCAGAGACTGGATGTCATGCAAACCACACTTCTGCCCTGGTTTTGGCTTAGTGGTCTAATCCATTCAACTGATGTGCAGCAGATCCAGGTTCAAACCTACAGGAAAATCATTTATTTGAGAGGTAACATAAACATACCAGCTCAATAGACAAGCAGTGCCTTTTCAAAATGTATTGAGTTGTGGTTACACTACAGCAACAGAAGCAAGCATTCATCAGACACTACACAATTTCTCTTATAATGGATTTTATTTCCACTACTGTAGATGAATGTCATTGCTTCAACTGCAGATTTTAGCCCCATGCTGATCTACTCAAATTGAGCCCAAACATAATCCCATACAGAATATGAAATAAGTACTACTGTGTCACAGGAGTTCAATACATCACACAATAATAAATCACAACAGCAAAACATTTGATATTTTAATAATTCAGGTTTAATCATTGCATATTATTGTCTGAAAATACAGAAAATTAAAGCAAAAAAAAAACAATCCTAAAAGAATTAATAAGGAAACTCAATCCATCATTGTTTACAGTAATGAAAGGAAATAAGTACACTGCAGTGATCATTCTGCATTCTCCCTATCAGCTGCATTTGCCAACAGAAATTTGCACATTGGAACTCTTGTGAAAATGAATGAAAGCAACTGTAAAAACTAGTAAAATGCACATTTAAGTGGAGGAGTTTGCCACGGGCTTCCTTTAAAAAAGATACAAGTACAGGAGATAATTATTACTTCAAAAACATTTTACCCTGCCATCTTTTGGCATTATTACTCTCAATGTTATATTAATGTTTTAATAATCAAAAGTACATAAACACACCTTGAACATTTGTAATATAAATGTATTAAAATGTAAAAAAAATATCACATTTAGACAGCAAGTGCTTAACCTGAACTGCTAAAAGATAATACTCTTATGTACAGGAGTTAGGCTGTAGTGAGGTTATATATATATATATATATATATAATATTGGGCACAGCTGAAATTGCACTGGTAAGGCATTGGTCAAGGAAGGTTGCAAGTGTGTCGATGAGTGTGTGTGTGTGTGTGTGTGATTGGGTGAGAGTGTGTTTGTGTGTGTGAATTTGTGAATGTGTGCGCATACATGCGTACGTTTATGGGAGTGACTGTGGATGTGAACATGTGTGTGTATGTGTGTGAGCGCATGTGTACGTGTGTGCCCGGATTGTGTGTGTGTATGGGTAAGAGAATGTGTGTGCGTGTGCACGCATGTATGTGTGTGTGTATGTGTGAGAGTATGATTGAGTGCATGAGTATGTGTGTGTGTGCACACGGGTGTGTGTGTGTATGGGTAAGAGAACGTGTGTGTGCATGCGTTTGTGTGAATGTGTGTGTGATTGTTTATTTGAGTGCGTGTGCGTGCAAGAGAATGAGTGTATGTATGTGTTTGTGTGTGTGCATGAGAGTGCCTTTGTGAATGTGTGTGTGTTTATACGTGTGTGTGTGTATGTATGCGTATGAGAATGTTTGTGTATACATGTGTATATGGTGTGTGCACGCATGTGTGTATGCATGTGTGTGCATGTGTGAGTGCATGAGTGTGTGTGTGTGGGTATGGGTAAGAGAATGTGTGTGTTTATACATGTGTGTGCGTGCGTGCGTATGGGAATGAGAATGTGTGTGTTTATACATGTGTGTGCGTGCGTGCGTATGGGAATGAGAATGTGTGTGTGCGTTTGCGAAGGTGTGTGTCTGTATACTGTATGTGAGTGTGTGAGTGAGAGAAAAAGTGTGTGTGTATGAGTGCGTGGATGTGTGCATGTGTGTGTGTGTGCGTGAGACTGTGTGTGTCCGTGTGTAGGTATGTGTGAGTGACTGGGTGTGAGAGAGTGTGCGTGCATAGGTCTGTGAGTGCGTGTGCATGAGTAAACATGAGTGTATGTATTTGTGAGTGCGTGTGCATGACTGAGAGAGAAAGGGTGTGTGTGAGAGTATGTGTGTGTGTGATGAAGTGTATGTGAGGGAGAGAGGGTATGTGTGTGACTGGTTGTGCGAGAGTGTGTGTAGATGTGTGAGTGCATGTGTGAATCTAGGTGCATATGAGTGTGTATATATATATGTGTGTGTGTGATTGAGTGTGTGTGTATGTGTATACGAGTGTGTGTGTGTGTGTATATGAGTGTGTGTGTGTGTGTGTATCTGTACATGAACGTGTGTGTATATATATGTCTGTGTGTGTGTGTGTGTGCATGCGTTGGAGTGTGTATGCTCACGTGTGTGTGTATGCATGTGTGTGTGTGCGCACGCATGTGTGTGTGTCTGTACTCCAGTTAACAGAGGGACACTGAGGAGTGTGTGTTGACACATGTTTGTGTCTCTGCAGGCATGTGTGTGTGTGCGTGAGTGCATGAGTTTGTGCGTGTGTGCGTGCACTTGTGCGAATGTGTGTGGATGTGAGTGTGTGTGTGTGAGAGAGAGGGTGTGTGTGTGTGTGAGTGACAGAGTATGAGAGAGAGAGAGAGAGAGAGAGAGAAAGAAAGAAACCCTGTAAAACCCCGCGCCCACCCAGCACCCCGCAGCCCCCCATAAGGCCCCCGCCCGCCAGGGCGCACCCCCACCAACACCAGCCCAGCTACGCTGCAGCCCTCACAATGGCCCCTGTCCCACCTGCCCCTCCTTCTGAGCTAGGTGAGATCAAACACCTGCTCAGTGTGCTGTGCGATAGGTTGCTAAACTAATATGAATTCATATCTGTGAATATATATGTGATGTGAATATATAATCTAATATGTGAGTATACAGTATAAACCAGTTATACTGTGTACTATACAAATAGTAGGTTAAAAAAAAAAAAGACAGTAGTTTATTATCAACTATGTATTTTGTTTCACTCGAAATGCTGTGAATGATTAAAATGAGCTCATTCTGTGTAAGCTGTTGGAACATACAGGGTCTGTGGTCTTCTGTGTTTGGGCTGAAGAGCACAGACCCTGAATTCCTCAAAAACGTTTCTAATGCTGACATTTTAATTTTTGTTTAAACTTGGTGCCGAGAAGTACCGTCACCCACTGCCCCTCAGGTTATGGCGAAATTATAGTGCGCTCTATAAAATTAAAAACAGTGCGACATGGAGACTCCGGAGGGATACTGGTGTGGTACAAAGAGGAACTGGCTAGATACATCACAGTATCCAAACAAGAACAATCCCACTTATGGTTAAAATTGAACAAAGAAATTGCAGATTGGGAAAAAGATATATTCCTGTGTGCAGCTTACGCTGCCCCACATGAATCCCCCTATTATAATGAGGAATTCTTCAACACTCTGCATACAGAAATATGCCATTTCCAGGCCCAGGGAAATGTGCTACTGTGTAGCGACCTTAACGCCAGAACAGAAACAGAACCCGACTGTATCGGAAACAAGGAAAAAATCATGCATTTGGAAACACCACTTTGTACATAATACCAACCACTACAAAAAGAAATAACCCAGACAATATAATAAATAAGAATGGTAGGGAGTTAGTGCATCTCTGTCAAGCCTTAGGCCTGTACATCCTTAATGGCAGGATCGGAGGGGCCTCTTTAGGAAGGTTCACATACTGCTCAGCTCTTGGGACTAGTGTTGTGGACTATGCTGTCACTGACATGGACCCTTCCTCCTTTAGTGCATTCACTGTCAGGCAACAAACCCCCCTTTCAGACCATAATCAAATCAGTGTGTTTCTGAAAAGATTTGGACAATCCAGAAACTCATACACACAGCCCTGTAAGCTGTATAAACTTAATCAATCGTACAGATGGGCTGAAACAAGCACAGATGAATTCACAAAAGCAATGAGATCAGCTCAATTAACTAACTCTATTAACACGTTCATCAATACTCCTTACCAAAATAACAGAGAAGGCTTAAATCTGGCTGTTACTAATATCAATTATATTTTCCAGAAAACAGCAAATAAAGCTAAACTAAAAGTAATAAAAGGAAGCTGAACAAAAATGAATATTGGTTTGATATTGAATGCAAAAATAATCAAAAAAACCTAAGTAAATGATCAAACCAAAAACATAACCAACCATACAACTCTGATTTACGCCTCAGGTATTTTCAAACTCTTAAAGAATATAAAAACACCCTAAAACAGAAAAAACAAAAATACATAAATAAAACTCTGAATGATATTGAAGAATCTGTTAATCGAAACCAGTTTTGGGATTTGTGGAACAATTTAAGCACAGCAAAGCAACACAAATTAGCCATTAGTGATGGAGCCATTTGGAAACAATATTTTTAAAATCTATACTGTGAAATCAGTCAAAAAAAACACCATACTATGATTAATGAACAACTAAACAAATTTGAATCAACCATCAAGGATAATCAAAATCCACTGGATAAACCAATTTCCCACAAAAAACTGATCGAAAAGCTCCAGTCTCTAAAATCAAGAAAATCATATGGTCTTGTTGGAATTAGAAATGAAATGCTCAAAAATAGCACCCCAGAAATGCATGAAGCTCTGCTTAAATTGTTCAACCAAGTACTGAGTTCAGGATGCTTTCCTAACATTTGGAACCGGGGGCTTATATCCCCAATTTATAAAAGTGGAGACAAATTAGACCCCAATAATTACAGAGGCATTTGTGTAAGCAGTAATCTGGGGAAGGTATTTCGTAGTCCCACAAACATCATTAATTCAAGAATTGTAACCTTCCTTAACGAGCACAATGTCCTGAGTAAAAGTCAAACTGGATTTCTCCCAAATCATCGTACCACCGATCATATTTACACCCTACACACCCTAATAAATAAACACGTCCACAAAACAAAAAATGGAAAAATCTTTGCATGCTTCATTGATTTCAAGAAAGCATTTGACTTGATTTGGCATGACGGATTATACTACAAAATTCTCCAAAGTGGTGTAGGGGGTAAAGTTTATGATATAATTAAATCAATGTACTCAGAAAATAAATGTGGAGTGAAAATTGGCGACCAAAGAACAGAGTTCTTCACACCAAAACAGGGAGTAAGGCAGGGCTGTAGTCTGAGTCCAACACTGTTCAATATTTACATCAATGAGTTAGCGGTGCAGTTGGAACAGTCTACAGCCCCGGGCCTCCTCCTACATGACACGGAAGTAAAATTCTTACTCTGCGCAGATGACCTGGTTCTGCTCTCTCCCACTGAAGAAGGGTTACAGCAGAACCTAGCTCTGGTGGCGGAACTGGTCACTGACAGTAAAAAAGTAAAAGACAAAAATAATGATCTTCCAGAAAAAAGCCAGATGTCAGGAAAACAGGTTCCAGTTTTTTCTAGGCAACACCGCCCTAGATCACACTCTAAATTATACCTACCTTGGTCTGACAATTACAGCATCAGGGAGCTTTAACATGGCAGTGAATGCTTTAAAAGAAAAAGCTTGAAGAACACTCTATGCTATAAAAAGAAAACTTCTAAAAATTGTTATACCAATTAAAATCTGGTTAAAAATATTTTATAGTGTTATTCAGCACATTGCACTGTATGGAAGTGAGGTAGGTCCACTCAGCCAGCAGAACTATTCCAAATGGGACAAGCATCCAATAGAGACCCTGCATGTAGAATTTTGTAGAAACATCCTACAAGTACAAAGGAAAACACCAAATAATGCACGCAGGGCAGAATTAGGCCATTATCAATTAATGATTCACATCCAAAAAAGAGCATTAAAATTCTGGATGCACCTCAATTCAAGTCCTCAAGACACATTGCAATGTAAGGCAATGAAAGCCCAAGAGCTCAGTGTTATGACCGCTCGTTACAGTCATAACAAAAAAGGGGAGACCACACGGTAAAGAACTTGGTTAAACAATAATTTTAATTTAAATAATCAAAAAAATGCAATAAGAGAAACTAAACAGGCCTGGCAGCTGCAATCCAGGCAGGAGTGGAGAGAACCTGAACCAGCCGTGAAGCCATGCTTTATGGCCTCCTCTCCAGGTGAAGCCAATCTGCTAATGAGAGGGGAGGAGAGTTAGGCAAGGGCAAGCACAATTCAAAATGGGAGGGGCAAGGCTAGGAGAGAGAGAGCAAGAAAGCCACTCCCAAATGAGCAAGGAGAGAGAGACACACACCAACATAGGCCAGGCTATGGCCCAGAGGCCATCACATCAGTCATGAAAAGAGTCCCCTCAGTCAGCTGGTAATGAAGCTGACTAACCCATTAACCCAACTAACACAAATCACAGACCAGCTTCATACCAGCACTGCTTACCAACCAAGTAATGAAACAGGCCAAAATCTCTTATCTGGAATACTGAGATAATGCAACCAAAACACAAAACAAACTAGATTGCTATCGGACCCTAAAAAGAGACTACAAATTGGCTGAGTATCTCTTCTCTGTCAGAGATACAAAGCAGAGGCAGATCCTGACCAAGTACAGGCTCAGTGACCACGCACTTGCAATTGAAAAAGGCACACACCAGAATACATGGTTACCAAAAAACAACGTATATGTGGTCACTGTAAGACAGGAGAGGTGGAAACAGAGATGCACTTTCTCCTACATTGTGAAAAATATTCTGAAATTATGACACATTACTTCAACAAATTTTCTCTAATTATAAAGGACTTCCTTTCTGAAACAAATGAGGAAAAAATGCAAATCCTGCTAGGAGAAAGGCCAACAGCTCCACTAGCAGCAAAGTACATCTAGGCCTGCCATAATCTGAGGGACACTGGTTGACCACCACAAATATATTTATTTTAATTAATTAATTTCTATCTTTTTTTATTCTATCTTTTTCTTTTTTCTACATTATTATTATTACTATTTTTTTTTATTATTATTGTTATTGTTATTATTATATAACCTACTCGCTGTGGCCATTACCACACTGTTAATTGCATTGTTGTCGTTACCACAATGTTGTTTGTATTTCACTGATGTTTGTATTCCTATTCCTGTTTCTGTGTGTACGCTTTGGCAATAAGTACAAATGTATTTCATGCCAATAAAGCATTTTGAATTTGAATTTGAGAGAGAGAGAGAGAGAGAGTGTGTGTGCATACGATTATGAGCGTGTGTATGTATGTATGCATGCGTGTGTGCGCGTGAGAGTGCACTGGTGAATGTGTGTGTGTTTATACATGTGTGTGCATGCGTATGGGAATGTGAATGTGTGTGTGTTTATACATGCGTGTGCATGCGTATGGGAATGTGAATGTGTGTGTTGACACGTGTTTGTGTCTCTGCACACATGTATGTGTGCGTACGTGAGTGCATGAGTTTGTGTGCGTGCATTTGTGTGGATGTGAGTGTGTGTGTGTGTGTTTATACATGTGTGTGCATGCGTTTGGGAATGTGAATGTGTGTGTGTTTATACATGTGTGTGCATGCGTATGGGAATGTGAATGTGTGTGTTGACACGTGTCTCCGCATGCATGTATGTGTGCGTGCGTGAGTGCATGAGTTTGTGTGTGTGTGCGTGCGTTTGTGTGAATGTGTGTGGATGTGAGTGTGTGTGTGTGAGAGAGAGGGTGTGTGTGTGAGTGACTGAGTATGAGAGAGAGAGAAAGTGTGTGTGTGCATACGGTTATGAGCGTGTGTACATATGTATGCATGCATGTGTGTGCGCGCGTGAGAGTGCACTGGTGAATGTGTTTGTTCGTGTGTGCGAGAGATTGTGTGTGTTCATGTGTGTAGGTGTGTGTGTGCATGTGTGTGATTGGGTGTGTGAGTGACTGGGTGTGAGAGGGTGTGTATGTGTGTGTAAGAGTGTGAGTGTGTGTGCACGAATGTGTGCGTGCATAGGTGTGTGAGTGCGTGTGCATGAGTGTGAGAAAGCAAGGGTGTGTGTGAGTGTGTGTGTGTGTGTGTGTGTGTGTGTGTGTGTGTGGATGTGTGTATGTGGGTGTATGTGTCTATGTGTATCTGAGTGTGTGTGTGTATGTGTATATGAGTGTGTGTGGTGTGTGTGTGTGAGTGGGTATATGAATGTGGTGTGTGTGTGTACATGAGTGTATGTATTTGTGTGTGCGTGCATGTGTGCGAGTGTGTATGCGCATGTGTGTGTGTGTGTGTGTGTGTGTGTATGCGTGTGTGTGTGTGCACGTGCATATTTGTGTGTGCGCGCACATGTGTGTGTGTCTCTACTCCAGTTCGCAGAGGGACACTGAGGAGTTCCACACATTAAATCCAGCACAGAGGGGTTTGTGTTGAGTGAAGTGTGTGTGGAATCTGTGCAGGAGGGTCAGTGTGTCAGAGTCAGAGACACTGTAGAAGGACAGAGTGCCGGCCGGACGGTCCACACACACTCCTACCCTGTACACACACACTCCTGCTTTGCGGTAGGGGGAGGGGGGGGCAGGTATGTCTGTTGGGTTATTATTGTGCTCAACAGAGTATCTGAGTTTATCAGAGTCACCGAGTTCAAAGCACCGCAGACTCCAGGAGTTTTTATTCGCTCCAAACTTACAGTCATAATTCCCTCCTTTCCTGCTGATTCCTTTATCTGTCACTGCTATATAAACCTCTCCCTCCTTGGACACACTGAACTCAGCCTCCCAGTAACAGCGCTCACACACACTCTCTCTGCACACAACCTGGGGCCAGACCTCAAATCTCTCTGGATGATCAGGATATGGCTCCACTCTCCCCCATGTGCGTGTCACCCTCCTGTTCCCCTCAGACAGAAACAGGTTTCTGTTCACTGTGTTTGGATCCAGTGTGAGCTGACAGCCGTCTGCACACCAGAGACATTAATGAGATTAATTATCACTATTAATATTCACCTTATTATGTGTGTGAGAGAGAAAGGACTGTCATAGTACCTCTGTGTGTGTGTTTGTGTACATGTGTGTTTCTGTTTGTGTGTTTATGTGTGTAAGAGAGAAGTCTCTCTCTCTCACACACACACACACACACACACACAGAGTGTGTATCTATGGAAAGTGTTCTGTGTCGATACAGACTCACATTTCCTGGGTCCTGGTTTGGTCCTGTTCTCTCCTCCATGGTCCACACTGTAAGAACAGCAGAACAGAATTCTGAATTTTAACCATCCTTTATTTCCACTCTCAACACACCAATGACATCACATATATAAAAACAAAGGCACAATAAAACACAAAACCATGATCATATGAGAAAAAAAAATCTGTCAGAAAGGAAACTTATTCCATTCACTCACCCTGTACCATGTGCAAAAATAGCTCCCCTCCCTCCACTGAACATAAAACACCCTTATAACACACACACTCTGAAACACACTCAGGGTCTCCATTGCTTTGTAATACTGAAACTCCACCATCACTGTGTCCCTGATCAAACCCCTAACACTCTCACTCCTGAGTCTCCTGGGTGATTGTGTCTCAGGTCCAGCTCTCTCAGGTGTGTTTATGTGTGTGTGTGTGTGTGTGTGTGTGTGTGTGAGGTGCAGTGTGGAAACTCTCTGTACTTACAGCAGTGTGAGTGTGTCCAGTTTAGCAGCAGACAGCACTCTCACTCCTGAGTCTCCTGGGTGATTGTGTCTCAGGTCCAGCTCTCTCAGGTGTGTGTGTGTGTGAGGAGCAGTGTGGAAACTCTCTGTACTTACAGCAGTGTGAGTGTGTCCAGTTGAGCAGCAGACAGCGCTCTCACTCCTGAGTCTCCCGGGTGATTGTATCTCAGGTCCAGCTCTCTCAGGTGTGAGGGGTTTGAACACAGAGCTGCAGCCAGAGAATCACAGCCTCTCTGTGTGACTCTACAGCCTGACAGCCTGCAGAGAGGACACACACACCTTACACACAATAATATAAACTAACAGGGCTGTGTGTGTCAAACACATAGCAGTGTGTTACACACCTTACACACATTAAAATAAACTAACAGGGCTGTATGTATCAAACACATAGCAGTGTGTTACACACCTTACACGCATTCATATAAACTAACAGGTCTGTGTGTGTCAAACACATAGCAGTGTGTTACACACATTAATACAAACTAACAAGGCTGTGTTTGTCAAACCCCATCTACAGCTCAATATAAAATAACAGGGCTCTGGAATTAATCATGACTATTAAAGAAAATGACCAGTTAAACTAAATTTGAACAGATTCAATTAATTTTCATAATTTTGAAGAATGCATGAATAGAAACGATTTGACAAAAAAGTTTTTCCCCAACTGATGTCAGATTTAAATGTGTTTCCACCAAGAGGAAGAAAAATAACTCTATTGTCTATTTTAACATTAAAAACATTAGTAATATCAGTGCTATATTTAGTCATTATTAACATTAGTGCTGTATTGTGTCACATTGGAACCCTTTTTGATTGAAGGGGTTTGTGTTTGTACTCACCCAAGTCTCTGCAGTTTACAGTGTGGGTCTTCCAGTCCAGCAGAGAGCGCTCTCACTCCTGAATCCTGCAGCTCATTGTCTCTGAGCTCCAGATCTCTCAGCTCTGAGTGAGGAGAGCGCAGGACTGAGGCCAGAACATCACAGCAGCCCTCTGTGAGATTACACCAACCCAGCCTGTGGAGAGACCACACACACACACACACACACACACAACACACATGCACACACACACACACACACACACACACACTGACACACACACACACACAGACACACACACACACACACACACACACACACACACACACATACATACACACACATACACACACACACACACACACAACCACACTCAAAACACATGCGCGCACACACACACACACACGCACATACACACACCACACATATAACAAACATATGTATACACAAACACACACGCACAACACACAAACAGACACACACAAACACACACATACACAACACACAAACATGCACACGCATAAGTATAACACATACATAACACACATACGTATACACACAGACACACACACACACACACACACAATTGAAATTCACTGCTGATTGTCACACTGTGCACCTTGGCAGCAGATAAATGTGGAATTTCCTATTTGTACAATATGTGCATTCCTGGGATGTACACAGTACACACAAAAACAGGAAGAGTTTATATTAATTACATTCATAAAGTATTCTGACTAATTCACAAAAAAAAAGGTTATCACTTGGCTCAATTAACAAAAAATAACTAAAAATAAGGAGCCAATTCATCTCTTGTTTATGGTTATACACTTTGTTGTACGTCGCCTGGATAAGAGCGTCTCAAATGCCTGTAATGTAATGTAATCTCAAGGTTGGTGGCTTCTGCAAGAATTTCATTAACAAAACTGTTCCATGTTGCATGATATCACATGGGACACAACATGATTGCAAACATATTTCATTTGCAAACACAAGAAACAGCACTAGTATGATCACTATGGTGTACTTTACCTCACCTTCAGTCTACAAACATCTTTATATTTTAAAAACATTCAATCTTCATCTAATAATGTAACCAAGGCGGCAAATGAAATACACTGCATCGCCATCTGCTGGCTGCAGAGAAACACCACAACTGATTATTGCCATTGACTGGTACTACAGGTATAATGGAGGACCAAAAATTTAAAAATAATAAATAAATAAATGACTCAATAAATGAATTAATGTATAAATAAATAAATACAAAAGCAAGAAAATGTAAAAATAAATGAATGTACACAAAAATAAATTAATAGACAAAATCTGACAAATGGGTATTTGCATTTATTTCCATGATTTATTTCTTGATTCATTAATTTCGGTGGATGTTCATTTCCATATTTATTTATTGCTTGATTCATTTATTTCTGTATATATTTATTTCCTTATTTATGTTTTGATTAATTTACGTCTGTATATATATATAAATCTGTGTTTACTTCTGTATTTTTTCATCCATATGTTAATGAGGGGGCTGTCAATGAAAATATGTCATAGTGTCACAAAATTTCCATTGGTTGATAATTAAAATTTTCACGCAAGTCCGAGTTCTTCTTGTCATTCGTTCTATTCTTGTCATTTTGCGATTAGCCTATATGGAATTGACGATGAGAAAGTAATCAAACAGCAAATTGTTTACAACGTGTGCATGTTTTCTGCTGTTGTTGCCAGTTATATTGGAAATGTGAACGCATTCTGTCGCCTCGGATGTCAAGACATGAAAGTGAATGTTCGCATAAAAACATAATGAATGTGTTTGAGAGGATATATAAAACAGTTACAATCTGACTATTGGCCTCAACTACCAACGACAGTTTTGTTGACAACGGTAAAATATGCTCAAACGGTTGCAGAAGAATATTTAAATTCCAGGTGATTAAATCGATAAAAATCAATAAATACAAAAGTAACCATATACAGTCATTGTTGGTAGCCCGTTGTATATAAGTGGAATAAACCCTCCGGGCTGTCCGGTTATTAGAAAATAATGTAGGCTACTTCGGTGGTAGTATGGGGTTACAGAAGAAATCATAGGACAGATGGACCGACGACAACGCGCTTTTTCATACGTCAGTGGGCTAATTTGCCTAATCTTTGCGGGACTTTAGACAGACGACCATGGGCTGAAGGAACCTTTTAGTTCCTTGAAAAGTAGTTCCTAGGACTAAAACGTGGCTTAAGAGGCCTAGCTTCCAGGCCAAGGGGAGGGTGCTTTTAGATGGTGTTTGGGAGCTGGGCTATGGACAGTACGGTGGGTTGGTGCCAGTTTTGTTTGGAGAAGCTAAAGGTGCATATAATGACCTTGTGCTTTATATAGCAATGAGGAGTCTCCTTGTGTTCCTGCTATATAATGAGCCTGTGCTCTGTATAGCAGTGAGGAGTCTCCTTGTGTTCCTGCTATTTAATGAACCTGTGCTCTGTGCAGCAGTGCGGAGACTCCTTGTGTTCGTGCTATAAAATGACCCTGTGCAACTTCTACTCTCTGCCTAGCAAGATAAGTAAAGTAAACTGCTGTAGAATTTAAACGTACTGAAATCCAGACTTTAGCTTTGGATTGGAACCACAGAAGAGTGACAAAACTAAGTGATGTAACATTGCACCTAAACAGCAGTTTGCATGTTGATCAGATTGACCGAAGATGTACACACATACCCTATCGACCAATAGTTGATTTTACCAACAGTAATAATATCTGATTTTATGCTAATATCTTCAGAAATGCCACAACCTGTATCACACATAGGTGTGTAATGATGAAGGAGTACAACTCATCTTCATTACAAGGTCAGCATGAGAAAGAGAGTGGGGTATAAGTTAGAGCTGCCGCGGTATTGATTTATTTCCTTACCGCAAAAAACAGCATATTTCAATAACAATACAGCATCTTCCTATAATAAAATATTTCCAAATTAGAACACCTATTTCTACTGAAGTGAACTGAGTCGAAGCTACGCTGTATCAACGAGTGAGTGCACAAGCGCAACGTCACCTCACTTGGCAACCTTCTGCTACTGCCATCTAGCAAAGATTCTGACAAATTACACTTTTCGCCTCTCAATCAGTAATGCGGAGACACATTTCCCTGTATTGTTTCATTATACCAGCGTGTTTTAGCGCTTTGTACAGAAACTCAGAACCTATCAATAAAATGGTTTAGCTAGTTCTCAGCATAATGACCGATTCAAAGACTAAACAAACTCACCCGATACTATCTTCAAATGCTAGATCCATGCTCAAGAAAAGTAATTATACATCCTCTCAAAAAGCTTTTATTAACAAACTTTTGGTATCCTAGCATGCACTCTGGGTGGCACTGTCTTCCTTCCGACGGGCTGACCCTCCTCACTGATAAAAACTAGACCCTACAGTGTCGGATTACTTGCGCGCCATGGATGTCGCTGCGTAAAAGAAGTTAACTAGATGTCGTAACACTTAGATTTGGAGCTCCAGCTCTTCCACACCCCAACTAATAAAAAAGTCCAAATGGCGGGCAAACAATATGGCGGACATAGGTGCTCCAAATGGCAAAGTTGTAGAGCCCCTTCAGATGCATCGGTCGATGAAGTTTGTGTTGATCTGACTTATGGTGTGGGAGTTATGGCCTTTTAAACATGACCCTTTGTTATAGCCACCATCTGGCCGACATACATGATTTTTAGTGCCTGAGTAGTGGGGGCCATGGAACCACCTATCAAATTTGGTTAGTCTACTATTTATGGTTGCTGAGCCTCAGACATTTCAGCAGAGAAAGCTTCCATGCCCCAAGGAAAAGTTAAAATGGCAGCCAAACAATATGGCAGACATAGGTGCTCCAAATGGCAAAGTTGTAGAGCACCTTCAGATGCATCGTCGATTAAGTTTTGTGTTGATCTAACTTATGGTGTGGGAGTTATGGCCTTGTACGCAAAACCCTTTGTTATAGCGCGCAATCTGGCCAACATAGGTGATTTTAGTGCCTGAGTAGTGGGGGGCCCTGGGAACCCACCTGCCAAATTTGGTTGCTCTAGGACATATGGTTGCTGAGCCTCAGACACTTTTAGCGGAGAAAAAAAATAAGAATAATCCTAACAAAACAATAGGGTTCCACCAGCTTCGCTGCTTGACCCCTAATAATAATAATCCGAACAAATACAATAGGGTTCCACCAGCTTCGCTGCTTGGACCCCTAATAATCCGAACAGATACAATAGGGTTCCACCAGCTTCGCTGCTTGGACCCCTAATAACCTAACAAAAACAATAGGGTTCCACCAGCTCGCTGCTTGGACCCCTAATAATCCGAACAAATACAATAGGGTTCCACCAGCCTCGTTGCTTGGACCCCTAATTATTTTAAAATTGCATTGCATTTATTTCAGATCACAACTGTTACAAGTAAAAATTGGAACATAAATAATTAGCCTAAAATAAACAGGAAAAACAAAACCCAGCGGTGAAGCAGTGATCAGCTTGACTCTGCGGTGGACATGACGTGATTGCGTTACCACGGTAATGCAGTAACCGCGCAGCTCTAGTTTGCCGCCACTGACCTGTGTTCAAAGCCTCTCTAACTACTCTGAGAACACTGTCCTCAGCTGCGCTTCTCGCAAGTTTTCTCGGTGAACTGTTCTAGCTGACCCGAATTGAGATGAGTTGCAAAAGCATACAGCTCAGGAACACCTTCTGCTGGAACACCTAGTTTGTCTGCCAAGTGCCTATCACCCTGTGAAAAGTTTCTCCATGCCTCAGTGTCCAGTTCAATCCAGTTTCGGGAAAGCAAATCAGCCTCAACATTGACCTTCCAGGCGATATTTTACTTCAAGATCGTAGTGGCTAGGGCAGCAAGCCACCTATGCTCTGTAGCAAGTTTCCGGTCATCAACACGTGATTGCGTTTCTGCGGTAATGCAGTAACCGGTAGCTCTAGTGTAAGTATGGATTTCATTAGAGTGCAGAGCAGGTAGTGAATAATGGGGATGGATGAAGACTGCAATATGTGACAGAAGTGAATCTAGAAGTCGGTGAAAACCTGAAATTAAACTCAATACAACTCAA
>NC_057951.1:2216318-2232210 GCF_018555375.3 Anguilla rostrata | reverse complement strand
TATGGCCCAATGTGTGAATACCAGCCAAAACGTGAGGCTATCATGTTCATTAGCACTCTGGCACCACCTTCAGAGTCTGGGGTTAAAACACTATTGTTTGTGAAGCAGAATTTCATTTTGAGGATTTTATCAGTTATAGTGCACCTATGAGATCAATTTACGTAATCTTCTGTATATTGTGTCTCGGATCATAGATTCATGTTTCATGAATATAGGCCTAATGTCTGGGTGGTATTAAAATGCAATAAGAGCAATACTACTAATGTAATTAGTGTTTAACATACAACCTTCAGTTTAATACTTTGTGTAGGATTATGCATACCACATTTTGCTCAGAAGTGTATCTTTTATCATTTCATATTTGGAGCATTCTAGCATGACCATATATTTGGATTGGGCCAACTCTGGTTTAGGGCAAGAATCATGATGCCATGTAGGTGCCAATGTAAATTCTGTGTTTCATCACAGAAAGTCACACCATTTTGCAAGTTCATACTATGCCATGGCTTTTTTCCCCACACACAGCAAGTTTATACATTTTTATAAGTTATTCAAGACCATATGCACAACATGTTGTATACCAAACCTTCAATATGGAATACTGTGCGGACCCAAATAGCAAGTTTGTTATTTTTGAGGAGTGGGATCTATGGGCAATGGTCTCGTGCCTCTAGGTCAAACAGGACAGGATTGTTTACCACTTTGATTGTTTAGTGTTTTTCTATTGGGTGACATAGCTCAGTAGGTAAGAGCATTTGTCTGGCAGTCGGAGGGTTGCCGGTTCGATCTCCTGCCCTGGGCTTTGAAGTGTCCCTGAGCAAGACACCTAACCCTAATTGCTCCCAACGAGCAAGTCGGAGCAATCAAAATAAGCCATAGCCATCGCCCTAATAAGCCATCTACCACTGCGAAAAGTTTATTAAAAGGCAAAATTTCCCAAACACAGAAAGAGAAATAATAAAACCAGAAATTGCTACCAAAATATAATATGAAGAATAAAAATGACATTTTTTAAAAAACAAAAGCCATTAAATTACCCAGGTTCATGTTTTTGGTATAAAGAGTGCAATCCTAATGTTATCTGTAATAGGGCTATTCAACTGGCAGCCTGGGCATCAAATGCAACCTACCACTGATGCACTCTTGGGCCTCCAAAATAAAGCCTTTTTATAAGGCATCTACTGTTATCACACATGTACAATAAAATCTTATTCATACACAGTTTTAAAAGTACATGTTAATGAGACAAATACTACACATGTACATGTCAGCAGAGCTTGAGGCACTGGAAATTAATTAATTATGATTACAATAAGGCAGCATTAACCCAACAATCGAATCACAGACAAAACGTAAAGGAAAAGAGAGAGAACTCACCCCCTCACCCCCCCCTCAGGAGCAGAGAACTCACCACCCTGAGGAACAGAGGACTCACCCCCTCAGGAGCAGAGGACTCACCACCCTGAGGAACAGAGGACTAACCCCCACCATCACAGACAAAACGTAAAAGGAAGCAGAGAGACTCACACCCTGAGGACAGAGCTCACCCCCCCTCAGGAGCAGAGAACTCACCACCCTGAGGAACAGATAAATAATCCCCACCCCCCTCAGGAACACAGAACTCAACCCCACCCCCACTCCCCACCCCCTCCTCCGCCCTCAATATGAGAGAACTCACCCCCCCTTCAGGAAAAAAGCCTTCTTCTCCTCTTGTGGGTCTGCGGTCTGTGTGGCCCAGCAGGACTCCAGCTGTAGGCTCATGTTGTAGGCCAGGCTGTTCTCACAGTGCAGGGTCACCTGGATGTACAGCTGCTCTGCAGAAGGGAGCTCCACAGGGCCAGTGTAGTTGTATGCGTAAGATGAGTCACTGTACAAGGCCATGCTGATCTCCAGGAGGCGGGACGAATTCACCTGCACCACACTGTGAGAGGTAACCCTGCAGAGGAGCAGAGCAGAACACACAGCAAACACATCATCCGTGTCCACATCCACTAGATTTCCTAGAAAAGCACATTTGTTTTTTTTAAATAGCAATGTGCTAAAAAATAAACCACAGTACCAGCACATGAAATGTATGACCAACAATGTGTGATGGAATAACAGACAAACAAACAGGCTGGATTATGACACACCAATAAAGAACCGCACATGCAAATTAGATTAGCCCTTATGCTACCACAAGAACTAGGAATGCTAGTTTGATTGAAGTCCTCATGTTTCTGTACAGTGTTCATGCATAACTATGAAAATGTCTAGTTAGACCAGGCTTCATGCTGCTGGATGCTGATTGGAGCTGATGGAGAGGAGGTTCCACAGTCAACCAGGTCCCTCCTGGAGGACTGTGCTGGCTGGAGCCACGTAGCCGTTCCTCAACCCCAGGTCCTGTTGAATCTAATGAGCAGAAGCAGGGTTCCACACTCCAAGGTCCGTTAATCAAATGGCAGAGTGTTACACACCAAGGCATTACACACTCATAATACCCAGTGTGATGTGTTACACACACACAGGCATTACACACTCATAAAAACCAGTGTGATGTGTTACACACCAAGGCATTACACACTCTCAATACCCAGTGTGATGTGTTACACACACAAGGCATTACACACTCATAATACACAGTGTGATGTGTTACACAAGGCATTACACGCTCATAATACCCAGTGTGATGTGTTACACACAAGGCATTACACGCTCATAATACTCAGTGTGATGTATTACACACTGCTAAGCAGGAAAGGTACTTAGTGAGGACCTTGGGACAGGCAAAGGTAGTGAGGGGTGCTAAATAGAGAGATGGGACAGGTAGAGGTAGTGAGGGGTGCTGAATGGAGAGATGGGACAGGTAGAGGTAGTGAGGGGTGCTGAATGGAGAGATGGGACAGGTAGAGGTAGTGAGGGGTGCTGAATGGAGAGATGGGACAGGTAGAGGTAGTGAGGGGTGCTGAATGGAGAGATGGGACAGGTAGAGGTAGTGAGGGGTGCTGAATGAGAGATGGGACAGGTAGAGGTAGTGAGGGGTGCTGAATGGAGAGATGGGACAGGTAGAGGTAGTGAGGGGTGCTGAATGGAGAGATGGGACAGGTAGAGGTAGTGAGGGGTGCTGAATGGAGAGATGGGACAGGTAGAGGTAGTGAGGGGTGCTGAATGGAGAGATGGGACAGGTAGAGGTAGTGAGGGGTGCAAAGAATGGAGAGATGGGACAGGTCAGAGGGTAGTGAGGGGTGCTGAATGGAGAGATGGGACAGGTAGAGGTAGTGAGGGGTGCTGAATGGAGAGATGGGACAGGTAGAGGTAGTGAGGTGTTGAATGGAGAGATGGCAGGTAGAGGAGTGAGGGGTGCTGAATGGAGAGATGGGACAGGTAGAGGTAGTGAGGGGTGCTGAATGGAGAGGTCTGCTAGAGTAAAGGGTGTTATCATTGTCTGAAGGGAGGAAGAAGCAGTAGCACTTGCAGCTTGCTATGCCAGGTTTAGTGAATCAGTTTTGTGATGGTGTGCATTCCCAGAATGCACCAGCTGTGTACATGACCTGGATCTGGTGCCGGTACTCACAAGCGTTTGGCCTCCACACTGGGAGGGGGCGCCAGTTATCCTGTAATAATAAAACTTGTCCGTCTCGTTGATGGAGCAGCGACCATCATTGAGGACAACAGTCACATTCCCGCCAAAGTAGTGGATGAGGAAAGGCTTGGAGATGCCCCCAGATACATGGTCCTTCAGGCATAGCGTGAACATCCCCTTCTCTGTTAAGACATGATGTTCTTTAGTCGCATTATGTAGACAGTTTTGATTAGCCTTTGGTTCATTACTTACAAAAGTGCATGAAATGCTAGGCTATGCCAATGCTGCCATTTTACAAGTAATACAGAAACAGACACAGCAAACCACAAAGGGTGTGTGTATGTGTGTAAGAGCAGCAGGCGCGCGTGTGTGTGTGTGTGTGAGTTTGTGTGAGTAGTGTGTGCGTGTGTAAGAGCAGCATTATAGTCTCTCACACACACCATTATACTCTGTATGAGAGTATAATGGTGTGTGTGTATGTGTGTGAGTTTGTGTGTGTGTGTGTGTGTGTGTGTGTGTGTGTGTGTGTGTGTGTGTGTGTGTGTGTGTGTGTGTGTGTGTGAGTGTGTGTGTGTGTGCATGTATACCGTGGCAGGCAGGGCTGAGGATGGGGCTCAGGCTGTAGTACCCCGGCTCACACACGCAGGTGAATGAGTCCAGGGTGTTGATGCAGACGGAGTTGGAGCTGCACTTGTTCAGGGCGGGGGAGTCACACTCATCTGGGTCTGTGGGTTACACAGTATACTGTCAGTCACACAGAGAACACAAGTACGCAGTATACTGCTGCTCCACTCAGTCACACAGAGAACACAAGTACACAGTATACTGCTGCTCCACTCAGTCACTCAGAGAACACAAGTACACTGCTGCTTAGGGGTGGGCGATATGGCAAAAATATCATATCACAATATTTTTCAGGAATGTTCACGATCCACGATATGATCACGATTCTTTTTCATGTTGGTTTTTAAGACTATTTTGCAAGTTAATGAACAGTGCAATCAAACTAATATCCCTATTTAAGAAAATATTGCCCTTCAAGGAAACAAAACCTAAGGGCAGAGCAACTGATAGAATGTGCAGTTTCAGTGTAGCTCGATACTTCCGATCTCTCTGGAAAGGCAGATTGTGGAGACATTTTAATCGTTCACAATCTAATATCGTCATACCGTCCACCCCTACTGCTGCTCCACTCAGTCACACAGAGAACACAGTATGTGAATGCTGGGCGTTGCTATAGCCTCTGGACACCAGACTCACTGTCATGAGGTGAGAGAAGACCTCGTCTCCCACAGTTTTTACTGAGCCTGGGATACCCTGCATTCCCCTCAATGTGGCAATGACTCCCTCCTCAGGAGAAACCAGCTGAGCCTCCTCAGCATGACTGGATTGTTATATGGCAGCAGTGTTTAGGAGTTCCTCACCATTATATAGAAGAAGATGATATACTTTATTGAACCCCATGGGGTAATTTGTCCTCTGCATTTGACCCATCCTTAGTTACCTAGGATCAGTGGGCAGCTGCCTCTCTGTGCTGCGCCTGGGGACCAACTCCAGTTCTGAGGCCTTGGTCAAGGGCACCTGCAGGAGCGCACCTAACATGCATGTCTTTGAGTGTGGGAGGAAACCGGAGTACCCGGAGTAAACCCACGCGAACACGGGAGAACTCAACTCGCACAGAAAGCCCAACCGAGATTCAACCCACGACCTTCCTGCTGTGGCGAGCGCTAACACTTGCTGTGAGCGCATGCTAACCACTATGCCACCGTGCCCGCCCTACAACAATGTTGCATCGCATGAGCTGTCTGTCTATCTGTCCATCTGTCTCTCATTTACATTTCAGGCATTTCACAGACACTCTACAACCTTGAACCAACAGCCTTGGAGCAAAATGTTATACTGCACTGCACCAACCTTACACACACACAAATGCATGTACATGAATGCGCACAAGCATGCATGCCGACACTGCACACAACACCACAACACACACAGTCTCAAGGGTTTTATTTCACTGGGAACAGAACAGCCAATATTCCTCTGTCAGCTACCCATCACACACAAATCCCCCAGCATGTCTCGCACCTACCGTCCCAGTAGATGCTGTCGTCTGTGACGGTGATGTGGGCGTGGCCGAGAGAGATAATATGCTGCAGCTGCTCCTCAGGGCGGAGGATCACTACCCCATCCTGGCTGGAAACATCAAAGCTTTCAAAAGTGATCTTGGTTTTTGTTTTCCTCTCGCTGTCTTCAAACGAGATCAGCTGCACCTCCGCTTTTGGCCAGAACTTACTCAGTAAGTTCTGCAGCTGGTAAAAAGGAAATGGAAACCAAAAAGAAAACTGTAAAGCTGGTCTATCATGCACAGTTGGCACAGGCTGACTGCAGGTGCCCAGGTGACTAACAGAGGCCTGTCCCAAGTGAAGAAGTGAGAGGAGGATAGTCTCGCTTGTACAAACCACAGCAGGGGTGCACAAGGGCCCGTCCATTTCAGGATATTAGGCAAACTTTAGCCCGATCAAATCTTAATCTGAGATTTGTAAAAACATCAGCAGTGATTATCAAAAGTGATTGTTTTCAATTTTGTTGAAGGTGATAAAAGTTCAACTAAAATAATGCTGTGAAAACATGTACTACAAAACGCTATAAACAGAACGGTGTGATAAGCGGCAATGACTGCTAGGACCCGGGAACAGGACCCACCTTGCTTTTAATAATGCCCTCCAGCAGGACTCGAGCTTCTGCCCTCGGATCCTCCAGCGATGGCGGCATTGTCCATGGCACAACAAGGAACATTTCATGGCTGGGGAGATGAACCTGCAGTCCTACAGTTGGGGGGTTAGGGGCACAAACACTGATGTAAAAATGTGTCTGAATGAAAGCTTTCTGCAACCAGCCCATGTTACCAGCCTTCAGGACACAGACCTATCGTGGGCCTGACCAGAGTCCGTGGTTATGAATAAATGTCAAATTTTTGCACCTGTGTATGCAACCACATACGCAAGCCTTTAATAAGATAATTCAGGCCAACTTCAAAAAGAGGCGGTCTGTCAGTACCAGCCTGCTTTAACACTGATCGAGTCAGTACCAGCCCGCTTTAACACTGACCGAGTCAGTACCAGCCTGCTTTATCACTGACCAGGAGTTGTTTGCCTGCTTAACAACTGCTGTAGCAGGATGTCATACCAGCCGCTTTAACACTGCCAGAACATTCCTCTTGCATGCAAGTAGAGCACAGACTGTGTTCGTCTGCGAGCCTCGCACTCTGAGCACACCTCCAGGGCATCGTTGGGGCACTGCCAGGCTCCTCGGCGGCAAGAGAGCAAGTGGGCTCCACGCCGCCACCCTCGCGCTCTGGCACACCTCCAGGATCAAAGGGAGCCAGCCCACCCCAGAGCACCTGCCGCCTCCCGCTTCGACCTCTGCCTACAATCGAGATGCACAAACACTCACCAGACCTGTGGCCCCAGGCATAACGAGTCCTTCTGCAACGGAGTCCCAACACTTCACCAGAGCCTTCCAAAATAGACATTCATCTGGCTACCCAAACTTGGAGTTGGTTATGCTACAAGCTGGTGTGCAAAGAGAACGGTGTGGGTGGAATTTGACGGTGCCTCACCGAAGACAAAGGGCACGTGGAAAGACCAAAATATTTTTCCAACCAACAACAAAATTTGGAGAAATGGAGAAAAAGTGCAAGCTCAACAAAATGTTCAGTTTTCATCTAGAACAGTTCATGAGCAATAAACATTTTACATTATTTATTTAAACATACATTGCGCCAAATTCCAAAAATATTTGAGACAAGCATTAATGAGTTTGAAATAGACAATTCTTCTGTTCTTCTGTGAGACTGACAATTTGACATCTCTCTCCAATAAGTCGACAAGTGTTTGATCAATAGATAATTAAGCCCACCACAGAAGTGCATTCACCCACAAGTGTAGGTTTTCCACCCATTCAACCTACTGATGTGGTGTGGCTATCTGTCACACCACTATTTGTCATTTGCACCTCAAAGCAGAGGAAGTCAGCTGGACCATAATTATCACCTGTCAAATCACTGGATTCAGATGATCATCCTTTTCATAAAGTTGACTGTTTGTAGCCCATTTTTAACAGACCTCTCCCCCTTACAGCCAGGTCCCTCCCCCACACAGCCAGGCCTCTACCCCACACAGCCCGACCCCTCCCCAAAACAGCAAGGCCTTTCCCCCAAACACCATGGCCCCTCCTCAAAACAGCAGGCTCTTTCCCCAAACAGCCAGGCCTCACACCAGGCTCCCAATACAAACCCCCCCATATTGGCCCACCTGTTTTTGTCTGGATGGTGCTAACGCTCATGACCGTGCTGTCCCCACACAGGGCCTCCACCCTGCAGCTGTACTGGTGGCAGGGAAGCAGGCCTGTCACCGTGTGCCAGGTGAGGAGCGTGGAGCTCTGGAGCTCCCCCTGGTGGTACACCTTAAAGCTGGAGATGGAGGAGATGTTCTGCACAGACCAGCTCACCGTATAGTTGCGGGAGCCAAAGGAGGACTGGTGTAGGTTTATGATTTCAGAGTTTGCTAGGGGACAAAAAATAAACAAAATTCTTTCATCAGGCAAAGCTTTCAAACAGTAGTATCCAAGACAATATTAGCATTCCCCTGTTAGATGTGTTGGAAGTGATGAAGTCGATTCACTGTTCAAAATTAGAGGAGAGATTGGCACACAAACTCTTAATCCAGCACATCCCATCATGTGCCAGGTCATGCGCCAGGGACACACTTAACAAAATCACATGATTTCCTTTGGCAGGAGCTTGGTAATCCTGCACTGACAGCAACATCTAGTGAAAAATCCAAGAAACCTACAAGTACATTAAGTAAGTTGACAGGAAAACCATACAGGTTTTTTCCACTAGCCTCTACCCTGGGGCTAGATAAAAGTATGCATCAATGTAGGACTGCACCATACATCTAACTGCAGTTTTTAAAGCGTATTAAGACTAACTGCGGGATTGTAGTGTATAGGCGTCTTTATTTAAACTGTTCGCTCCGGCATTATTTACTCAGTAAGTGCTGAATGTGCTGTGGTATCTGCAGCTTCCCATGCCGGGTTACCCAGTCTCTGGACCGAACATTTAAGCATTCTATAGGCATATGTGACAGCCTTGCCGTGTGGAGATATTGCTAAGCAAGGAAGCAAGCCTGTCTGTGAGTAAGTCAAACCTATGCTGATTTGGAATCAGGAGATGAATCATCAAAATGTGTGTATTTAAAATATGTTGCAAACCACCACTCCAATCCCGCACAGTTCAGTTAAGCTGTGCAATTGTTGTGAATGATGGACTTGTGTGTTATCTTTCTTTTCCACGGGAGCAACATAGAGAGATTTTACTTTAGTTCACTTACACTACAAGCCAAACGGTATTAGGCTACCTGTGGTTTAAAAAAAACGCATCGATAAGATTTCAGTCAATTTAACAATTTTACTCCTCTGCCTCCAGAAAGATTAGACAGACCTCCAATAATTTCTTTAACTGTAATTAAAGCCAAAGGAGGTTATTTTGAGAAAAGTTGTTTTCAAAGTTGTTTTAAGTAAAACTTGTGTTATCGTAGGTAGAAATTGAAAAATGTCTGTACTTTGGTTCGTTATTCAATAAATGTCAATAAATTAACTGAATTCCTCCCTACCTAAAGTTTCTTCTAAAAATTATTTTTTAAACCCACAGATGGCCTAATACTTTTGGCCTGAACTGTATTGTACACCACACAACCAATACATGGCCAAAAGTATGTGGACACCTGACATTCAACATCTTATCCAAAATAATTGATGTTAATATGGAGTTGGCCCACCCTTTGTTGCTATAACAACTTCCACTCTTCTGGGAAGATACCAGAGCACTGCTGCAGGGATTTGCACTGATTGGGCCATTAGGTCTGGCTCACAGTTGGCTTTCCAATCCCAAAGGTGTTGGATGGACTTGCAGTCAGGTTTCTGTGCAGGCCAGTCAAGTTCATCCACACCATTCTCAAACCGTTGGGAAAGCATAGAATCATCCAGAATGTGATTGTATGCTGTAGCATTAAGATTTGCCATCACTGGGCCTAGCCCAAACCATGAAGAACAGTCCCAGAACAAGGGGTGTCCAGATACTTTTGGTCATATGGTGTGGGTGCCAGACACAGGCGCTCTGTAGCTATACCAGAGTTTCCATCGCTGAGGACCATCCTGCTGAGGCGGGACTGGCCCATAGACTGGCACACCACCTGAAGCCCCAGCTGCACCCTGCTACAGGGAGGCAAGCTGCCCACGGTGAACACCGGGCTGCCCAGCGTGTGTCTGAAGCTCCTCTCCTCCAGGACGTGGCCAGAGCCGTCCACGTGGAAGACCGTGAGCAGGAAGGCGGTGAGGCCCGAGGCGGGGTCGCTCGGGGGGCAGTCCCATCCCACGGTCACGCTGTTGCTGTCCCAAGCGGTCACCCTGAAGTTCCTGGGCACGTCAGGATCTGGGCATTCACACAGGGAACTTAACACGGCACTCTGAGCACGCACCAGCACAGCCAAGCTTTACAATGTGATCATACACACAAACAGGCTAACCCATGAGCCTATGCATGTTCGGCTACAGTAATTGCACAATGCTAATGAACCTGCTGGTGCTCATATGGCAATAGGGCAGTTCACAGAAGTGTGCTACTTATCAGACCTCCAAAAGAAGGGAGTCAGCAAATTAGATAGATACAGTGCTCAGTAGCAAAATACCCTACTGGATCAGCATTATGTGAACCTTAGGTTCTCCATAATACAATGTGATCAAGTTTTGTATCGTTACAGTAGAAACCTGATAACATGGGAAACAAGTTGGTGTCTTTGGTGGTGGGGTGCTGACTAAAGATCTTGATACAAATGGGTCAGTGGCCAGCCAGATACCAAGGTTAACCCGGTGTGATAAGCTTACAGAGATAGCACAAGCAGGATCATTGATCTGTACTGTTTGGTCCTGATTGTGTCTTTATTTCATGACTTGGTGTTTTGTTTTGATCTTTTTGTATAAATGGGGAAAGGTGCAATGGTTCAGGGAGACTCGTCAAAACTCGTCTCCTGCGCATATGCTAATGTGTATAGCCATTTCACCACTCACATTTTGCACCATTATTATTATTACTGAACACATTGAACAATAAACTGCATTCATTTTAACCTGCCATTCTTCGTTGACTCTTACCACTGTACACCTAGCAGTTTAAGGTCCTAACATACACATAGAACTGAGGATATCAGCACCTCGTAGTTACTGGCCTATACACTAGTGTTGTAACAGTTCATACTCAATTGTATTTATGCAGGCTACACAAGCCAGAGACATGTCTGCCTCTACCAAGTTTTAGACAGCGATCAGTATAGAGGCACACTACTGGGGGAAAGCAGTTTCGTCTGGCCATGCATAACTGTTAGCAACAGAGGAAAGTTGAAAACGCTATTTTGGAGTCAGATAATCAAGATTACATGAAATTAATCCCATTCCAGCAAGACTACACACGTTCCTTCACCACTCCGATACTTCCACTGTTTGGTTTGCGGACGGGTTTCTTACAGATGGTGACCTCCACATGCCGTTTGGAGTATCTGAGGGGTTTCTTACATGAATCTACTGGTGCTCACATATACCTGCTGGTGCACATATATACCTGCTGGTGCACATCTGAATCTGCTGGTTCACATATGAATCTAAAGGCTCTCTTACGAATCTACTGGTGCTCATATGAATCTAAAGCCGCGTTTCCACCGCAGGAACTATACCCCGGAACTAGGAACCTTTTGAGGAACTCAGTGCGTTTCCACCGCAGGAACTAGGGTCTAAATTTAGTTCTGGGGGCTTTGTTTTACCCCCCAAAACGTTCCTGCTCGGGGGGTAGTACTTTCCGAAAGTACAGGAACCTTTTGGGTGGAGCTTGCAGCGCTGAACATTTCTGATTGGTCGAGTACTCGTAGCATTTGTGTTGTATTTATTTTCCGCCATTACCCGCCATGTTTGAAAATATGCAGCGGCAAACCAATTTATTTTCATAATAACTTCAAATCAAACTTGTATGTTATGCGGCGCAGTAGCCTACTTTTGGTTATAGCCTGTCAATGTCTTGGAATTATAAGGTGTGCTCTTCTGTTCTTTTCTTGCTTTAGTATTCGTTTTATAAAATGCTAAGCATTCGTGCTGGGACAGCATATTACGTAGGCTACCAAAACATTCAAACGAATTAATTCGGTTGCTGAATATTTTCTTCCGGATTTTCTTTGTTAGCCCGTTGTAATTGACTCAAAACGTTTGATACAGAATCAGAATCAGAATCAGAATCAGGTTTTATTGCCAAGTAGGTTTACACATACGAGGAATTTGTTTTGGTCAGGTGGTGCATAACAGTGAACATAAAATAAGATAAATAAAATGAAATAAACATAGTGCAATAAAAACATAACAGACATAAAATAACATAAACATAGTGCAAACGGTAAACAGTAAACAATAAACAATAGTGCAAGGGGATAAAGTGTTATAAGTACAGGTGCTGTCTGTTTGGTGTCCGTGGGGGTCAGGATAACAGTACAGTATCAGTGGGGGTCCCGGGCCTTGTTGATGAGGCCAGCTGCAGTCGGGAAAAAACTGTTCTTGTGTCGTGAGGTTTTGGTCCTGATGGACCGCAGCCTCCTGCCGGAGGGGAGTGTTTGAAAGAGTTTGTGTCCAGGGTGGGAGGGTCGGCCACAATCTTTCCTGCCCGCCTCAGGGCCCTGGAGGTGTGCAGGTCCTGGAGGGATGGCAGATTGCAGCCAATCACCCTCTCAGCAGCGCAAATGATACGCTGCAGTCTGCCCTTGTCCTTGGCAGTGGCAGCAGCGTACCAGATGGTGATGGAGGAGGTGAGGATGGACTCAATGATGGCAGTGTAGAAGTGCACCATCATTGTCATTGGCAGGTTGAACTTCTTCAGCTGCCGCAGGAAGTACATCCTCTGCTGAGCCTTCTTGGTGAGGGAGGTGATGTTCAGCTCCCACTTGAGGTCCTGGGTGATGATGGTGCCCAGGAAGCAGAAGGACTCCACAGTGTCGACTGGGGAGTCATGCAGGGTGATGGGGGCGGGTGGGGCTGCGTTCCTTCTGAAGTCCAATTCACTTAATTGACTCAAAACGTTTGATACAGTTATGTGAGGTATGCGGTAGTTCTGCATAATTTAAATTGGTGATACAGTACAAGCAAACTGGAAATTACCTTCCGCACTTTTTATCCGGGTAAAATAACAGGTTAATTCTAGTAATCTTCCCTTTAGCTTTTTCAGACTGCCGTAATTTTACTCAATTTTAGTGCCATTTTTTCAATTCCACGAAAAGACCAGGAAGACTATGGACTCATTTATGGTGCATGGTTCGCATCTGGAGGGCACACTTCGCTGCTCGGCTAGCAGTAACTTCGAAGGAAAGCAAACGGTGGCTGTACCACTACTAATTTACATTTTCACGCAAGTCCGAGTTTTCGTTCTATTCTTGTCATTTTGCGATTAGCCTATATGGAATTGACGACCAGAAAGTAATAAAACAGCAAATTGTTTACAACGTGTGCATGTTTTCTGCTGTTAATGAATGTGTTTGAGAGGATATATGAAAATCAATAAATACAAAAGTAACCATATATAGTCATTGTTGGTAACCCGTTGTATATAAGTGGAATAAACCCCTCCGGGCTGTCCCGGTTATTAGAAAATAACGTAGGCTACTTCGGTGGTAGTATGGGGTTACAGAAGAAATCATATGACAGATGGACCGACGACAACGTCAGTGAGCCAATTTGCCTAATCTTCGCGGTACTTTAGACCCCGGTGGAAACGCAGACAACCATTGGCTGAAGGAACCTTTTAGTTCCTGGTAAAGTAGTTCCTGGGACTGAAAGTTCCGGGTAATTTTGGTGGAAACGCGGCTTAATGGTGCTCATATGAATCTAAAGGTGCTCATATGAATCTACTGTGCAAATGTACAGTACTCGGAAGTGGCTATGGATAACAGTGCTGCCCATAATGCACATAATGTAGAAAGCACAAGATACTAATAACAATGGCTATTTAGCAGGGAGAATTAAGTGAACAAAATGTCAGGGTTTTGAACACAGTCTAACGTCATACACGTTAGTGTCACTTAGGATGTAGGGGAGAGTCGGTATAAACGTAAGGCATAAATATAACACGGTAATTATATTTTTGTTCACTGCTGCTACAGTCGTCATTTGAGGATTGTATACGCGCAATTCAATCCTATACCGAATGATTCATGGAAAAGAAACAGCATTTATCACATGCATTTATTATAAGCACACACCAGATTAGTCTGTATAGTAGGCTTTTGCTATTTGGTTTTGTGTTGTTTTAAATTGGAATTTATTTGAGGCTAATTGCTGTAGTTGTGTCTCTCCTGTCAGCATCTATTTCCTCGTTTACCAAATAGGGAAATGGACAATTATTGAAATGACTGAATTATTCAAATAAACAATTATTGTTTAACATTTTCATGTGGGGAAAAATTATTTCTTTCGAGGCATCTTTGAGAGAGACCAGCAAAGACGTGCTCAGACGAGAGACACCAGCTACAAGCAAGCGAGGGGAACGTGAAACCTGACACCATGATAGGTTGAATAAAAATAGGTATTAATTATTCAACGGTTTTTACTGACAGAGGTCAAAGTGTGCAATGATTTTAAAATGCAGGTTTTTGTGACGGTCAGGTGCGAATGTCTCGCCCTCTCCTCTGACGTGCGTTTGAGCTGCTGTTTGTAGCCCTTTGTAATTTCATTGGAGCAAATTTCATCCCGCTGTCTGTGGTTGTTGCTGTTTCAATGCCATTAAAATCCTTTTTGCTCAAATATACTGGCTTGTGCAAACTTATTTTCAATTTATCCTCAATAGCACTGTATCCTACAGTGTGAATATAGTTTATTCCACTGATAATGTTTGGTGGTTGAGGGTTCAGTTGCTAAATAGCCTGCCAGAGGAGAGACCGACACATTCGCACATCCGCATTCCGTATCAGCACCTGGCTATTGTCAGGCAGTGGGGGTGTGAAGACAAGCCAAACTCCAGTAAACAGTCCTAAAAAAGTTTTAGTCATTCAGTCAGACCTAGGCTGCATTCACACCAGATCAGGCAATGCGGCACCTTCCCGCAGGGCTGTGCGGAGGTGTGGGCGTGTCACTACATGGCCCATTTGCGTGATGTCATGTGGTGAACTTTACCCCCCCCCCCTCCATTTCCTGTCTGCTAACTCAAACAAATGGAAACAAACCGAAGGAAGCCTCTTGCTATCGTTATTTTGCAGCATAGATTGCAAGCCAGACGTCGAAGCTGGGTACACAAAATAAACCAAGCGAGGACACAACTGGGAGAGTATCATTGTTTGGTCCATGAACTCCATAGTGCTAGGTACAATAAACTAGCATGCAAGAACTGCTAAATAGCGAGTCTTTTTTATACAGCTTAATTCCGAAGTTCAGAATTAATATTTAGCTAGTAACTATTGTTTTGGTACTTGTCCCATTACCCGGCACTGTCAAATCATGATGACGATCATAAAATCTAATCTTAGGAAATGAATTCCGTCAGTAATTCACCTGACAGTTGCTCAGTAAACAGCGGAATGCTACATGGTAATTTAAACAACTTATGTGATTGGCCACCGCAGCGTGACGTCGGGTTGCGGTGGTCAGAGCCTATGAGCTAGATTTTTGTAACAAAGTGTGATATGCAGATACAGGTGCGCATTCCTTCAGCCACAGTCATGGGGCCCCCTAAACTGGCTCCGCACCCCCTGTCCTAATACTCAAGCTCTGCCACTGGGCAGTGGTCAAGTAAAGCAATGTGTTTCACGTGTGCAATTATTTGAAAGGGTAATGAATCTCTTATTGCCTATATTACAAAAACACGATACTTCAGAAATACAAATGTTGGAACTGATCCAGCTGTGTACTTTATTTCAAGAAAATAGTTTTGCAACATAGCCTTTTGTTTCATAATATGCATGAAGGTTGTTGTGGGAAGTAACGGAAGTAATAAAAACACGGTCTTTTAAATGTTAAATGACCACATATTCACGTAAAAACCCATAGAAACATTTTGTATGTTCTATTTGCTCAAAGATTTGCAAGAATGATCTTACCGGTGAGCGCGGTGAGGCACAGGACTGTGGGGGGGGCAGATGCACTCTTACCGGTCAGCACGGTGAGGCACACAACCGGGGGGGGGGGGGGGGTGCTGGGGGGGGGGGGCGGGGGCAGACGCACTCTTACCGGTCAGCGCGGTGAGGCACAGGA
>NC_057951.1:2198239-2216218 GCF_018555375.3 Anguilla rostrata | reverse complement strand
TACGCCTTCTCTGGAACCCGGCTCCGGAGACACTGATAACATCAGCACTGTCAGTGCTGCTGACGAAACTACTCCGCTAGCAGGTGCAGGCGCCACGGTCGGGAGGAAAGATGCAACATGTGGAGCCACATCCACTGATGTAGCTTGTTGGGGACCCGTTACCGAAAACTTGCGTAGCTATTGGGTGAGCAAAGGAATAAAAGCATCCTTGTCATGTCAAAATAAAGACATAGCATTCACAGCATCAGAACAATCGTATAAAAATCAGAACAGACAATTGAGTAAGACCTTGTTTTCGCGTAATCTGCGTAATGGGGAGAGTGTTACCCGTGAGTGGTTAGTTTATTCTCCAACAACCGGTAATGTATATTGCTTTTTTTGTCGGCTTTTCGGCGGGACACCATCTGCCTTTTCTCAATCCGGGTTTTCTGATTGGAAACATGCTTCTTGGCGGACTGAAGAGCAAGAGTCAAGCCAGTCTCATCGAAATGCAATGCTCATCTGGTTCGCTCGCACACAGGTGCACGGAATTGACAACGAACTTAAGGAGTGCCGCGAAGAGGAGGGGAAGTATTGGCGCGAGTTCCTAAAATGAATTGTCTCCGTTATACAGTTCTTGTCAGAACGAGGTCTCGCATTCCGAGGAGGAATTTAGGTCTAACTAAATTATGTGCTGCTGCACCTAAATGAAAAAGTTAGGTGCACCAGTGCAACCAATGTAAAAAGTTAGTCTGGAGCCCTGTAAATCCAAGGAAGTTATACTTATTTTATACAATACCTTTGTCAGATCACACTTACAGAATTGTGTGCAGTTCTGGGGACTGTACTACAAGAAAGATATAGAGGATCTGGAAAAGGTTGAAGAAGGGAAACCAAACTGGTTCCTGGTATGAAAGATAAAAGTTTTGAGGAAAGACTTCAGATGCTTAACTTCTTCCAGCTTAGTAAAAGTAGACTCAGGGTTATTTGACTGAGTATTTTAAATTCATAAAGGGGATCAACAAAGTGAACTACAAGAGATTCTTCAGGTTCAGCACTCTGTTCAACCCTCTATTTCACTGCAAAGATCCATAATCACTAATTCTATTTAATTAAGGTCACACAGTACACAGCACTACTCACCCCAGTCTCTGTAGTTTACAGGTTGGACTCATCAGTGCAGCACAGAGCAGCTTCACTCCTGAATCTCCCAGGTTATTGTAGCTGAGGTCCACATCTCTCAGGGGTGAGTTTGATGACTGGAGAGCTGAGGCCACAATTTCACAGGACTTCTCTGTGAGGTCACAGTAGTTCAGTCTGCAAAAGAGAGTTAATATATTATTGTATTTTTAAATAGCGCAATATCCTGTAAAATGTGATATGTGCAATGTAACAGTAATCACACTGAGTGATGAAGAGTGATATTGAGGATTTTAAGTTTGTGATGCTCTGAGGAAGTTCTTTGTTACACTCTCCAACTGCAGCACTTTGGGCCTGAGAATTAGACGTCCTGTTGGACAGAACTCTGACAGTTCTACAGATGAAATTCTTACCCAAATGGCCCCCTTTCTCCTGGCATTTGGCACAGATACAACCAAAAGTAAAGATGCAAGAAATAACTCAGAAATAAAATCTCTCAGAGTGGATAGTGAGTTAGGCTCTGCTTCTTTACTTTTGCTGGTAACTGTGACTAACTACCCACAGTATTGCAAGCCAATACACAACCAGCACAATACAAAAGCCAGATTCACTTTAGAAACAAGAATGCAAAAAAAGTGATCTGTTCACACATAACCAGGTACTGTAGTGCAGTCTGTCTGTTTTGCTGAGGTTATATATAACCATGTAGTGCAGTGCATCTGTTCTGCTGGTGTTACATATAACCAGATAGTGAAACCAAAGCTATGTAGGAACTGTTAATGATCCCTTTGAGTTCCTTTTGTTGGAATAGTGATACATTTGATGGTGCTGTCCAAGGAGACACCATTTAACATTTTCCAGGCTTCAGCAAACTTCAGAACCTTGTACAGGCCAGACTTTAGCCTGAGATAAGCCACAGAATTACCTCAAAAACAGGCACTTTAACAGTCCCCTGAGAAGACCTCACCCTGACACCCATTATATCCTACAATTCCTCTACCTTCCTATTTTCACTCTGTCTACAGGCACTATTGGATTCTGGGTCAGCCTACACCAGAATAAAGCAGAGACCAGGGTGGCACTACTGGCCTTGTAACATGGTGCATTTACTGCCTGACCTAATCGCACAATACAGTAACACAAACATTTCATTCATAACCACACTTGCCTCTCCCAAACCAAACCCAGCATTACATTAATCATAATGTTGAAAAAATCTCTCATCTTCTTTCTTAAGAGGGGTACAGATGGAGCAGGCACTCTCTGGTCATCTCCCACTCACAAATTATCTATGCATGGACTAGGGATAAAAGGGGGATTCTTCCCCCCTTTTGAAAAAACATGGATTTGATTCAATCAACATTCGTCCTTAACTGACTGACATTTCTACACAAACACAGTTCAAACTACTTTACCAAACTGAGTTAGATAAGAATAAGTGTAACACTTGTGTTTACTTGTCCAAGTCAAAGTTAAGGACAAATGTTAGTTCAATAAAGACCATAGGGGTGGTTGTATGCCTAATCTGCAAAAAATCAGACCTTGTAATTCTACTAATAATGCGGCTGACCAAACTCAGCTAAAAATTGGATTAATTAATATCAGATCACTAGCCCCTAAGGCAACTCTTGTAAATGAATTAATTACTGATCACCAAGTTGAAATCTTATGTGTAACTGAAACTTGGCTTAAAACTGTATATTGCCTTAAATGAATCCACCCCTCCTGGCTACAGCTATACTCACGTTCCCCGTCTGACGGGTTGTGGCGGTGGTGTTGCTGCTGTATATCATTTTAATTTTTTTGCTACTTTGAAATCCGGCTTCAAATGTAACTTTTTTGAAGTGCTTGTTCTCAGTTTTGCACATCCAGACAAAAAAGCAGTCAGTTTTATCCTTGCAATTGTATACAGGCCACCAGGGCCATACAGTGGCTTTTTACTTGAGTTTGCTGATTTCCTTTCCAGCCTGGTTGTTAATTCAGATAAAGTAGTAATTGTAGGGGACTTCAATATTCACATGGATAGTGAAGGTGATCCTCTCAGATCAGCACTCTTGTCTATCACTGAATCTACTGTCTTCGATCAACATATACATCAGTCCACACATTCTCATAACCATACTCTTGATCTGGTCTTAACTTATGATACAGAAATAGCAAATATAGCAGTTATGCCTAAAACCCCTGTGCTATCAGACCATTATTTAATTATTTAATAACTGGTATCTTTAATGATAATATGTAAATTAAATCCAATAAAATACATTTTACATGTTGGATACATTTTTTACATTTGATGGTACTTCTGTATTCATTAAATGAGGGCACAATCTGTTAAAACAGCTTGACTCAAAAATCATAATTCTCACTTGCCTGACAATTTTATTGTATTCTATTTTCACTTTAACTATGAAGTGTTTATAAAAACATGCTGTCACTATCTACTTTAATTATTACACCATACTCACATGGCCTTCCTGCAGTGCCTGACTACTGGTACCAGTCTCTGATAACCTGCTGCTGATGTGTTGTAGGTCGTCAAGTCAAACTCATCCAGGATCTCCTCTGACATCAGTAACATAAAGGCCAGGGCTGAACATTGGTGTGGTTCCAGCTTTTCATTAGAGAGTTTTCCTGATCTCTGGAAATTCTTGATTTCCTCCACTAGAGAGTTGTCATTCAGTTCATTGAGACAGTGGAACAGATTTATGGTCCTCTCTGCTGAAGATTCCTCTTTGATCCTCTCCTTTATGTACAATACTGTTTCCTCAATGCTCTCTGATCTGCTTCCTGTCTGTGTCAGTATTCCTCCTAATAGAGTCTGAATGGAGTCCAGAGAGAGGCCTAGAAGGAATCTGAGGAAAAGGTCCAGGTGTCCATTCTTACTCTGCAAGGCCTGATCCACTGCAGTCCTGTGTAACTCAGACAGCTGCACTCCGTCACTGCGAGGTTTTGATTCTTCTGCTCTGAGTACATTTCTGTTCTCATTCACACATGAATGAAACACAAACAAGGCAGCCAGATACTCCTGAATGCTCAGATGCACAAAGCAGTAGACCTTCTCCTCACCCAACCCACACTCCTCTTTAAAGATCTCTGTGCACACCCCAGAGTACACTGAAGCTTCACTGACATCAATGCCCATCTCTCTGAGGTCCTCTTCATAGAATATCAGATTGCCCCTTTCCAGCTGTAGTAAAGCCAGCTGCCCCAGTTTCAGGATGATTTCTGTATTTGATGCTGACATTTTCTTTGGGGTTGTCTCATTGGTGCCATGATACTTCTCATTCTTCACATTAGTCTGAATGAGCAGGAAATGTGTGTACATTTCAGTCAGAGTTTTGGGCAGGTCTCCACTCACTTTATCCAACATTGTCTCCAGAACAGTAGCAGAAATCCAGCAGAAGACTGGTATGTGACACATGATGTAGAGACTCCTGGATGACTTTATGTGTGAGATAATTTTGCTGGCCTTTTTCTCATCTCTGATTCTCTTACTGAAGTACTCCTCCTTCTGTGGGTCATTAAATCCTCGTACCTCTGTCACCTGGTGGACGCACTCAGGAGGGATCTGATTGGCTGCTGCTGGTCGGGAGGTGATCCAGAGGAGGGCAGATGGAAGCAGATTCCCCTTAATGAGGTTGGTCAGCAGCACATCCAATGATGATGACTCTGTTATATCACAGCAAATCTCATTGCTTTGGAAATCTAGAGGAAGTCGACACTCATCCAGACCATCAAAGATGAACACAACTTTGACTTCATCATCTTCAAAACTTTTGATCTCTTTCAGTTGTGGAAAGTATTGCTGCAGAAGTTCCATGAGACTAAATTCTCTCTCCTTTTTCAGATTCAGATCTCGGAAAGGAAGAGTGAAGATGAAATCAATGTCCTGATTGGCTTTTCCATCTGCCCAGTCCAGAATGAACTTCTGCACAGAGACTGTTTTCCCAATGCCAGCAATGCCCTTTGTAAGCACAGTTCTGATTGGTTTCTCTTGTCCAGGTGAAGGCTTAAAGATGTCATTGCAGATGATTGCAGTCTCATGTGTGGTTTGTCTCTTGGATGCTATCTCAATCTGTCTGATCTCATGTTCATCATTGACCCCCCCACTTCCCCCCTCTGTGATGTAGAGCTCTGTATAGATCTCATTGAGGAGGGTCTGGTGGCCCTGCTTTGCTAAACCTTCAAATATACATTCAAACCTCTTCTTCAGATGAGTTTTCAGTGCCTGCTGGGCATTTTCTTTGAATTCATCTGAGGAGAGGAAATATGAGAACCAATGTTTAAAATAACAGAAATAGACAAAACATACTTACGCAGAAAGTTTTCACAATGTTTTACACAGCTCTGAAAGTGTTGCACATTAAGTTGTAGCTATACCTATGTAGATAAACTGTAACTAATTTGGTAACAAGAGGTTATTACTGATTAACGCCAATGTAGGAAACATGGAACAGTTAACAATATTTTTGATTACACATGCGAAACAAGGCCAGCCCTGTTACATCTCTTCTGTTAATATGAAATAATTCTGTATCATGAGGACACATTGTGAAATTAACAGGCAAGGTTTATTTGTTATGTATCATGAAGATATGCCCTATATGGTATAACTGCACCTTCAAGTAAAGTGTTGCCCATACCTCTAGTAGTGTTTCACACTTCTCACAAACTGTTGTACACACAACAATGAAAACATAAAAAGGATTCTGTGGTGGAGTGGGCGTGGTTTGAGCGTCGGCTGCAGAGAGAGAGAGTGAGAGGAGCGGCTCTCGGACCCTTCGTCACAACTGTCAGCTGGAGGTAATCAGCGCCGATAATTGTTAATTGTTTAATTGCGCTGATTTCCTCTGATTGCTTTCAACAGTGAGCCTGGGGTTTTTAAAAGCACGACCGGAAGCCAGAGGGAGCGAGAGGAGCGCCGGTGAGAAGGCGAGAAAAAGCCCTGTTATTACTGCTTGTACAAAGAAAAGCCAAGAGCTAAAATAAAATAGCACGGAAGTGCTAAGAAACGGAAACAGTGTCTCCCGTGAGTGTGTTTGGTTTAGGAGGGGTGGCCCTCTTTTGCCACAGATTCATTTCCATTTAAACATTCAATTTCTTAATTGTTCATAGTATGATGTGTCTTTATGGTAAATATGGTCTTCATGGGTCATGCAGTAATTTAATTATCTTATAATTATTATGATCGGTGCTCTTTAATCCAGGATAAAACCTCAGGGCAGTCAGTCTGATGGGACAGTGGTTTAGTAACTGGCTTTTGATCCCAAGGCTCCTGGTTTTAAAGTCTATCGGAAACATTTAATCTCATGTGCATTTGATTGCCCCCATTATTACTGCTGGATGCTATATTTGAATTGAAATGCCTTCCTGTACATGTTGTGTGTGATGGTTTTTATATGCAAGACTGTTGATGTAAAACACTATTATCAAAGTGTGAATATTATAAATCAGTACTCTGTTATTTTGTACTCTGTTATATTTGTTGGCTAAACTCATTTCAGCATTCTAATGGCCACAGCAGCAATGAGAGAAAATTCTTACTGTGCTGCTCATCTCTCTCCTGTGGGTCAGTGACATCCTTCTTCTTCATGTTCCTCAGGATATGGAGTGTGATCTTCAGAGACCTCTCAATGCCACAGGCCTCCAGCATCTTCTCAACTATATACAGGGCCTCAGGATCTTCCTGCCCTCTCTCAGTGCATTCTGGGTCATTAGCAATTTGATGACCCTTGAACAATTCCTTCATCTTCATAAACGTATCCAGTACAGAAGGATCTTCTGTTCTTCTACTATTAAAGCATTCTGGGCAACCCTGACTCAGATGGCTCTGAAACAGTTTCAACTTTTCAGTCTTCTTCAGCTTCATCAGAGTGCGCAGGAGAGACTGAAATAAACACATTTAGAGGTGTGCTGTATCAGAGTGTAAAATAAACACATGAAGAGGTGTGCTGTATCAGAGTGAAATAAATACATGAAGAGGGTCTGCTGTATCAGTGTGAAATAAACACATGAAGAGGTGTGCTGTATCAGTGTGAAATAAACACATGAAGAGGTGTGCTGTATCACTGTGAAATAAACACATGAAGAGGTGTGTTCTATCAGTGTGAAATAAACACATGAAGAGGGTCTGCTGTATCAGTGTGAAATAAACACATGAAGAGGTGTGCTGTATCAGTGTGAAATAAACACATGAAGAGGTGTGCTGTCTCAGTGTGAAATAAACACATGAAGTGGGTTGGTGTATCAGAGCCATGGAAACAAAGCCTTGCTTTATTGTGGGTGGTAGTGTGTAGTTAGGGTAATGGTATAATGGGTGAGGAGCTGGTCTTGTCAGAGGTTTGAATCCCAGGTAGGACACCGCTGTTGTACCCTTGAGCAAGGTACTTAACCTGCATTGCTTCAGTTCATATCCAGCTGTATAAAAGGAAGCAATGTAAATGCTGTGTAAAAAGTTGTGTAAGTTGCTCTGACTAAGAGTGACTGCTAAATGCCTGCAATGTCTCATGTTTTCTCTTGTAGGAAGGCCAGAACAGGAAAAGATACTTTAGAACACAACAAGCAGCAGGTCTAAAGCCTATATTCGAAATGCAGCTTTTGCTCCTGATTTATGTTTTTTAGGGACACTACTTGTGATGAATCACGAATGTCCTTGGAATAATTTAGTTGTTGAGTTGAATTAAGTTTCTCAGTGCAACACATTTTTTAATGCTAACTATACAAACTGAGTGCTGAGTGTCCATTCTACCTGCCCCGGGAGTTTCCGCAGTGATCACTAGGGCCGTTTACATTCCACCACAAGCGGACACGACGAGGCTTTGTCGGTGTTACATGATGTGCTAAGCGGACTACAGACCAAGCATCCAGACGCTGCCCTCATCGTGGCAGGGGACTTCAACAAGGCAAACCTTAAAAAAGTTATGCCAAACTTTTACCAACACGTCAACACTTCCTATGACTTATTTTAGGACTTATATTAGAACTTACTTTTTTTTACTTATTTGTATTGCTCGTTTTATTTAAATAACTGCTCTTTATATTCTTCTCTCTTTTAATTTGTATTCATATCTTATATTATTTTATATTATTAGTATTATTATTTATTTATTTATTTATTTTTTCTGTATATAATTATTATTGAAGCGTTATGTTGCACAGTCTACAAGGAGTTTGTCGCACCAGCATTTCACTGTATGTATGTATATGCATGTGACAAATAAAGCCTTTGAACTTTGAACTTTAAAACACTCTGTTTGGAGTCATCCACTGCCATTGTTTATGGATCCTAAAAAGGAATCCGATCAATCTGTGAGCCAAAGAGGGCCAGAGCACTCTGCAACATTAATAAACCTGATTAGATATTCAATCTGATCGTCTGAAAGTCATATTAACTTCAAATATTGAAATAGAACAAGAATATATCATACCTGTTCTGAGGAGGACAATTTCTCTGAACTCTTCTCTTCTGAACGACTTAAATCCAGTGAGCAGTGAATCCTGTGAATAAATCATGAGAAACAACATAGACAAACTCTTTTACTGCAGCTCTAACTCACAGCACATGGAGACAGAGCTTCCAGTTAAACTCATCCTCTTACTGCAGCTCTAACTCACAGCACATGGAGACAGCTTCCAGTTAAACTCATCCTCTTACTGCAGCTCTAACTCACAGCACATGGAGACAGAGCTTCCAGTTAAACTCATCCTCTTACTGCAACTCTAACTCACAGCACATGGAGACAGAGCTTCCAGTTAAACTCATCCGCTAACTGTTACTCTAACTCACAGTACATGGAGACAGAGCTTCCAGTTAAAATCATCATCTTACTTCAACTGTAACTCACAGCACACGGAGACAGAGCTTCCAGTAAAACTCATCCTCTTACTGCAGCCCTAACTCACCGCACATGGAGACATAGCATCCAGTTAAACTCATCCTCATACTACAGCTATAACTCACAGCACATAAAGACAGAGCTTCCACTTAAACTCATCCTCTTGCTGCAGGTCTAACTCACAGCACAAGGAGTCAGAGCATCCAGTTAAACTCATCCTCTTGCTGCAGGTCTAATTCAATACGAACGTGGTTCATTACCTTTGATCACCTGTGAACTCTCCTCTGAAGTTGATTGGTTGATGCATTGAACGGTCACTCTTCATAGAAAGACAGCTGGGTACAGGGGACCCAGCCCTATCTATCTGGACCCTGTGAACAAAACATGGAGACAGAGTTTCCAGTTAAACTCATCCTCTTACAGAAGCTCTAACTCACAGCACATGGAGACAGAGCTTCCAGTGAAACTCATCCTCTTACTGCAGCTCTAACTCACAGCACATGGAGACAGAGCTTCCAGTTGAACTCATCCTCTTACTAAAGCTCTAACTTACAGCACATGGAGACAGAGCTTCCAGTTAAACTCATCCTCTTACTGCAGCTCTAACTAACAGCACCTGGAGACAGAGCTTCCAGCGAAACTCACCCTCTTACTGCAGTTCAAACTCACAGCACATGGAGACAGAGCATCCAGTTAAAATCATCCTCTTACTCCAGCTCTAACTCACAGCACATGGAGACAGAGCTTCCAGTTGAACTCATCCTCTTACTAAAGCTCTAACTCACAGCACATGGAGACAGAGCTTCCAGTGAAACTCATCCTCTTACTGCAGCTCTAACTCATAGCACATGGAGACAGAGCTTCCAGTGAAACTCATCCTCTTACTGCAGCTCTAACTCACAGCACATGGAGACAGAGCATCCAGTTAAAATCATCCTCTTACTCCAGCTCTAACTCACATCACATGGAGACAGAGCTTCCAGTTGAACTCATCCTCTTACTGCAGCTCTAACTCACAGCACAAGGAGACAGAGCTTCCAGTTAAACTCATCCTCTTACTGCAGCTCTAACTCACAGAACAAGGAGACAGAGATTCCAGTTAAACTCATCCTCTTACTGCAGCTCTAACTCACAGAACATGGTGACAGAGCTTCCAGTGAAACTCATCCTCTTATTGCAGCTCTAACTCATAGCACATGGAGACAGAGCTTCCAGTTAAACTCATCCTCTTGCTGCAGGTCTAATGCAATATGAACTTGTTTCATTACCTTTGATCACCTGTGAACTCTCCTCTGAGGTCACTTGGATGATCCATTGAACGGTCACTCTTCATAGACAGACAGCTGGGTACAGGTGACCCAGCCCTATCTACCTGGAGCCTGTGAACAATACATGGAGAGAGAGCTTCCAGTTAAACTCATCCTCTTACTGCAGCTCTAACTCACAGCACAAGGAGACAGAGCTTCCAGTTAAACTCATCCTCTTGCTGCAGCCCTAACTCACAGCACATGGAGACAGAGCTTCCAGTTAAACTCATCCTCTTACTACAGCTATAACTCACAGCACATGGAGACAGAGCTTCCACTTAAACGCATCCTCTTGCTGCAGGTCTAACTCACAGCACAAGGAGTCAGAGCTTCCAGTTAAACTCATCCTCTTACTAAAGCTCTAACTCACAGCACATAGAGACAGAACTTCCAGTTAAAATCATCCTCTTACTGCAGCCCTAACTCACAGCACATGGAGACAGAGCTTCCAGTTAAACTCATACTCTTACTGCAGCTCTAACTCACAGCACAAGGAGTCAGAGCTTCCAGTTAAACTCATCCTCTTGCTGCAGGTCTAATTCAATACGAACGTGGTTCATTACCTTTGATCACCTGTGAACTCTCCTCTGAAGTTGATTGGTTGATGCATTGAACGGTCACTCTTCATAGAAAGACAGCTGGGTACAGGGGACCCAGCCCTATCTATCTGGACCCTGTGAACAAAACATGGAGACAGAGTTTCCAGTTAAACTCATCCTCTTACAGAAGCTCTAACTCACAGCACATGGAGACAGAGCATCCAGTTAAAATCATCCTCTTACTCCAGCTATAACTCACAGCACATGGAGAGAGAGCTTCCAGTTGAACTCATCCTCTTACTAAAGCTCTAACTCACAGCACATGGAGACAGAGCTTCCAGTTAAACTCATCCTCTTACTGCAGCTCTAACTAACAGCACCTGGAGACAGAGCTTCCAGCGAAACTCACCCTCTTACTGCAGTTCAAACTCACAGCACATGGAGACAGAGCATCCAGTTAAAATCATCCTCTTAATAAAGCTCTAACTCACAGCACATGGAGACAGAGCTTCCAGTGAAACTCATCCTCTTACTGCAGCTCTAACTCATAGCACATGGAGACAGAGCTTCCAGTGAAACTCATCCTCTTACTGCAGCTCTAACTCACAGCACATGGAGACAGAGCATCCAGTTAAAATCATCCTCTTACTCCAGCTCTAACTCACATCACATGGAGACAGAGCTTCCAGTTGAACTCATCCTCTTACTGCAGCTCTAACTCACAGCACATGGAGACAGAACTTCCAGTTAAACTCATCCTCTTACTACAGCTATAACTCACAGCACATGGAGACAGAGCTTCCACTTAAACTCATCCTCTTGCTGCAGGTCTAACTCACAGCACAAGGAGTCAGAGCTTCCAGTTAAACTCATCTTCTTACTGCAGCTCTAACTCACAGCACCTGGAGACAGAGCTTCCAGTTAAACTCATCCTCTTTCTGCACCTCTAACTCACAGCACATAGAGACAGAGATTCCAGTTAAACTCATCCTCTTGCTGCAGGTCTAATTCAATACGAACGTAGTTCATTACCTTTGATCACCTGTGAACTCTCCTCTGAAGTTGATTGGTTGATGCATTGAACGGTCACTCTTCATAGAAAGACAGCTGGGTACAGGGGACCCAGCCCTATCTATCTGGACCCTGTGAACAAAACATGGAGACAGAGTTTCCAGTTAAACTCATCCTCTTACTCCAGCTCTAACTCACAGCACATGGAGACAGAGCTTCCAGTTGAACTCATCCTCTTACTAAAGCTCTAACTCACAGCACATGGAGACAGAACTTCCAGTTAAAATCATCCTCTTATTGCAGCTCTAACTCATAGCACATGGAGACAGAGCTTCCAGTTAAACTCATCCTCTTGCTGCAGCCCTAACTCACAGCACATGGAGACAGAGCTTCCAGTTAAATTCATCCTCTTACTACAGCTATAACTCACAGCACATGGAGACAGAGCTTCCACTTAAACTCATCCTCTTGCTGCAGGTCTAACTCACAGCACAAGGAGTCAGAGCTTCCAGTTAAACTCATCCTCTTGCTGCAGGTCTAATTCAATACGAACGTGGTTCATTACCTTTGATCACCTGTGAACTCTCCTCTGAAGTTGATTGGTTGATGCATTGAACGGTCACTCTTCATAGAAAGACAGCTGGGTACAGGGGACCCAGCCCTATCTATCTGGACCCTGTGAACAAAACATGGAGACAGAGTTTCCAGTTAAACTCATCCTCTTACAGAAGCTCTAACTCACAGCACATGGAGACAGAGCTTCCAGTGAAACTCATCCTCTTACTGCAGCTCTAACTCACAGCACATGGAGACAGAGCATCCAGTTAAAATCATCCTCTTACTCCAGCTCTAACTCACAGCACATGGAGACAGAGCTTCCAGTTAAACTCATCCTCTTACTGCAGCTCTAACTAACAGCACCTGGAGACAGAGCTTCCAGCGAAACTCACCCTCTTACTGCAGCTCTAACTCACATTACATGGAGACAAGAGCATCCAGTTAAAATCATCCTCTTACTCCAGCTCTAACATACAGCACATGGAGACAGAGCTTCTAGTGAAACCCATCCTCTTATTGCAGCTCTAACTCATAGCACATGGAGACAGAGCTTCCAGTTAAACTCATCCTCTTGCTGCAGGTCTAATGCAATATGAACTTGTTTCATTACCTTTGATCACCTGTGAACTCTCCTCTGAGGTCACTTGGATGATCCCTTGAACGGTCACTCTTCATAGACAGACAGCTGGGTACAGGTGACCCAGCCCTATCTATCTGGAGCCTGTGAACAAAACATGGAGAGAGAGCTTCCAGTTAAACTCATCCTCTTACTGCAGCTCTAACTCACAGAACATGGAGAGAGAGCTTCCAGTTAAACTCATCCTCTTATTGCAGGTCTAACACACAGCACATGGAGACAGAGCTTCCAGTTAAACTCATCCTCTTAGTGCAGCTCTAACTCACAGCACATGGAGACAGGGCTTCCAGTTAAACTCATCCTCTTACTGCAGCTCTAACTCACAGCACATGGAGACAGAGCTTCCAGTTAAACTCATCTTCTTACTGCAGCTCTAACTCACAGCACATTGACTTTCTGATTCATGCATTTTTACCTTTTTCTCGCAAGGCCATGGGTTCCATCGTCAGTCTCGGTCTCCTCTGAGGAACTCATTTTAGAAACAGCGCCCCCTGTCTCAGGACACCTGAACACAGCAGATCAGATTCATAAGTGGGTTCTGACCCAAATTGGCAGACCTGTAAATATACACAAGAAGAACATGATAACGCACAGACATAATATACACAGACACACACATACATCAAATCTCATAGAACAGACAGGGACAAATCTGGAAATTAACTGAGCCATAAACTTGTACAGTAATACAATTCCCTCCAAAATATTCTGCACCAACGATAACAATTACTAAGACTGTTGAATATAAAGATTACCAGTGCTGAGGTATATTTTCATTGTCCAACATATGGAATATATTCAATGATATAATGGAAACTACCAAAACGACATTTCTCAGATGATACAACAATTTTACAAAAATTGTGCATCACAATTATTGGCACCCCTGTATTTGGTACTGTGTGCACCCTCCCCCTGCAGGGATAATGGCACTGAGTCTTTTTACATAACGTGTTATAAGACCAGAGAACACATTGGGAGGGATCTTAGACTCTTCCTCCACCCACAATCTTTCCAGATCCTGATGTCTTTGTTGATCCGTGCTTATGGGCTGTGCTGTTCAATTGAGTCACAGGTTTTCAGGGAGTTTCAGCAGTTTTTAGACTGTTGTAGCCATTGCACAATGATGCTTCTGCATCATTAACCTTTCTATTTGTGGATTTTAACGTGAATTTGGGGTCACTGTCTTGCTGAAAGATCCACTAGTTTCAGTCTGCTGGCAGAGGTGGTCAGATTTAGGGCTAAATTGTCCTGGTACTTGGGTAGAGTTCACAATGCTGCTTTCCTTAACAAGGGCCCCAGGACCAGTGTGAGCAAAGTAGCCCCATAACATTAAAGATCCACCACCGTATTTTTCTTTTCAGTATATGCATCCTTAAATCCATCCTACATCATATTCCTGGACATGGTTGTGAGGGGGCCTGGAGCCTGTCCCAGCATGCATTGGACAAGAGGCAGGAAAAAACCCTGAACAGTTCACCAGTCCATCACAGAGCACACACACCATGAACTTACACACTCATACATTCAAGCAATTTAGTGTCTCCAATTAGCTTAACCTGCATGTCTTTGGACTGTGGGAGGAAACCCATGCAGACATGAGATGAGAATATGCAAACTCCACGCACACCACCATGCTGCCCTCCAGCAGTTTTATATTTCTTCATTATTGCCCTCACAGTAGTAACTAGCATATTTAGTTTATTTTTTGATCCATTGGCCTGATTTTCAAAGGTCAGCAACCATTTTAATTTAGTTCGTCAGTTCTTTGTCTTTCTCTGTGGCAAAGATGAAAAATGGGTTTCACAACCAAGTTCTCAGTTTAATCCACCAGTGAAACAGGAAGCCATGGAATGCCACAAGAGTTTCTCTTAATATTGATGTAGATTTAGTTTGATTTTATTTTATTTGTAAGAATCTTTAGGGGTGCCAATTATTTTTATATATTTTTGGGAAATAAAAACCCTACCTGAATCCAACCGTCACACTAGAGGGCGCCAGTTCCCCAATCTTAGTTTGTTTTCTGTTCCTGTTTAGTGCTAATTAAGGAGTTGTGTCGCAAACACAGTTCCTGGGACTGAAAGTTCCGGGTAATTTTGGTGGAAACGCGGCTAATGTGACAACCATTTCGTTTCACTTTTGTGACTGGTAGGCTATATTCCTTTATTTATTTAAATTCCAAACTTGGTAATGAAGTAATATTTTTCACCGAGTTGTCCACGTTCATATAGCCTGCATGAAACAACACGGTAAGAACGCACGGGGCGAAGTATCTAAAGCCGCGTTTCCACCAAAATTACCCGGAACTTTCAGTCCCAGGAACTACTTTACCAGGAACTAAAAGGTTCCTTCAGCCAATGGTTGTCTGCGTTTCCACCGGGGTCTAAAGTACCGCGAAGATTAGGCAAATTAGCCCACTGACGTTTGAAAAAGCGACGTTGTCGTCGGTCCATCTGTCATATGATTTCTTCTGTAACCCCATACTACCACCGAAGTAGCCTACATTATTTTCTAATAACCGGGACAGCCCGGAGGGGTTTATTCCACTTATATACAACGGGTTACCAACAATGACTATATATGGTTACTTTTGTATTTATTGATTTTCATATATCCTCTCAAACACATTCATTAACAGCAGAAAACATGCACACGTTGTAAACAATTTGCTGTTTTATTACTTTCTCGTCGTCAATTCCATATAGGCTAATCGCAAAATGACAAGAATAGAACGAAAACTCGGACTTGCGTGAAAATGTAAATTAGTAGTGGTACAGCCACCGTTTGCTTTCCTTCGAAGTTACTGCTAGCCGAGCAGCGAAGTGTGCCCTCCAGATGCGAACCATGCACCATAAATGAGTCCATAGTCTTCCTGGTCTTTTCGTGGAATTGAAAAATGGCAGTAAAATTGAGTAAAATTACGGCAGTCTGAAAAAGCTAAAGGGAAGATTACTAGAATTAACCTGTTATTTTACCCGGATAAAAAGTGCGGAAGGTGATTTCCAGTTTGGTTGTACTGTATCACCAATGTTAATTATGCAGAACTACCGCATACCTCACATAACTGTATCAAACGTTTTGAGTCAATTACAACGGGCTAACAAAGAAAATCCGGAAGAAAATATTCAGCAACCGAATTAATCCGTTTGAATGTTTTGGTAGCCTACGTAATATGCTGTCCCAGCACGAATGCTTAGCATTTTATAAAACAAATACTAAAGCAAGAAAAGAACAGAAGAGCACACGTTATAATTCCAAGACGTTGACAGGCTATAACCAAAAGTAGGCTACTGCGCCGCATAACATACAAGTTTGATTTGAAGTTATTATGAAAATAAATTGGTTTGCCGCTGCATATTTTCAAACATGGCGGGTAATGGCGGAAAATAAATACAACACAAATGCTACGAGTACTCGACCAATCAGAAATGTTCAGCGCTGCAAGCTCCACCCAAAAGGTTCCTGTACTTTCGGAAAGTACTACCCCACGAGCAGGAACGTTTTGGGGGGTAAAACAAAGCCCCCCAAAAATAGTAGTCCATCTGCGGAACATTGTAGTTTTATCACGGCAGACTCACGTCAATAACATCCGCCGTCGCATAAATACGTGGCCTAGTGTAAGTGCAGTCGGATTCTCTTAGCACCGCGGTTGTCCTATTGAATTTATCTTCACGTCTTTTCTTAACCTCAGGACGCTTTCCACCGAGGTCAAAGAAAAGTGGTTAGGAAAAGACATAGGACGTAATTTTTTGAATATTCGGACACAGGCTATAGGCCTCAGAAGTCGTGTCGTCATTCCCTTCTGGTTCGTTAGCATTTTCGAGACTTCCGGTTCAAAAAATAGACGCCCCTTTGGGACAAATGAATGGCGATTTCCGAATTCCTTTAAAAAAAATTATGACATTTGGAAGTTTTTTTGTATATGAAAAAATAATGCTTTTTATCCATTTTTTATAATCTAAAAAAATTCTGTGTCATTTTAAAAAGCCAATTGCTAACGGCTAAGTGGTTAGCCACCCGAGATGACCCGTCGCACAATTACAACATTACACACAGAGCTGTTTCGATTTTTTCGATACACGCGCGAAAACCGTTTTCTTCCCCTTGTTTCCCGTTAGTGTAATAAATTATACATTTTCTATTTTTACAATTGTACATATCGTTGTAAACATCTTAATATAACTAGGCTACTTGCGCTTCACTAGCATTACCAGGTAACCGCAACAGCTGTGACGTAAATAACATGCGCAGCAGTGTTAGCTTTTTTGTTAGCAAAATAATTGTTTCGGTTGAAAAACGACATTGGAATTCAGCGGATCTAGTGCCATTTAAGAGAATAATGTGTCCGGATAAAAACGTCCAAGTTTTAAACGCCAGTTTAAATCACAGACTGTGACAGGGACGGTTATGAGAAAATCCATTCATTTTTTTCCTTGGAGAAATTTCCCTTTGAACCGGAATTCCATATACGGGCAAGGTTTTTGCTCTGCGTTACGTCAGACTTCTGAGGCCTATTCGGACGCAGCCTTATCGTGCGCTCACCTGTAGGTGGACGCTTTTTCGCAATTTTCGCGTAATAATAGGTGCCTGCGTTCTTCCTTGTCCGTTCACCCGATATTCTATATAAGCAGCTTGAAACACAGCACAACTTGTCACAAACACATACATATAGGAATTGTAAGGTCAGCCAGTCAAAGCCTGCGAGAGTAGACGGTAAGCAGTAGCGAGATCGTCATCCAGTGCCGAATTGCCCCATTTCATTCACTCGAACAGGGTAATGTTTATTAAATTCGTCGTAATATGAAATTTCACACAAAGGTAGTTTAATAACCCTAAATACCGGACACCTAGGCTACTTCCAACCCCCACGTCTTTTCGAAATTTTCAATAAAAAGGACGGGACCAACGCCGCAAGGGAGCGTGTCCGGGTTCTGGAGGGTGTCCGACTATGAGTAAAATTATATCATATA
>NC_057951.1:2182021-2198143 GCF_018555375.3 Anguilla rostrata | reverse complement strand
ACAACTCATCTTCATCACAAGGTCAGCGTATGAAAGAGAGTGGGGTATAAGTATGGATTTCATTAGAGTTCATAGCAGGTAGTGAATAATGGGGAAGGATGAAGACTGTAATATATGACAGAAGTGAATCCAGAAGTCGGTGGAAACCAAGCAAATGAAACCCAATACCGCTCAATGTAAAGTTCTACATGTGGGAAATAATAACACAAGGCTAGATTACTTTATGGGAGGAACGATATTGGAATGTGCTCAATTTTGGGAGTAATAGTTGATCAAATCCTTTCAGGTTCTAGGCACTGTGCTGTTGCAGTAAAAAAGCCAACAGGATGCTGGGATGGATAGTAGTGAGTATAAATCAAGGCTCCAGAGTGCGACCATTTTGGTTGAACATGCGACAAAAAATCTGTCAAGTGCGACTAAACATTTTCATTGGTCGCACCGGTGCACCTGACATTTAGCAGGTCTGTCTGTGTGTGTGTAGCGTTATTTTTTTCCCACCCGCATTCTGCGAAGACCCGCCCCTACTCTGCCTCTGATTGGCTCTGACCCTGATATTCTTCTTCGCTGAATGCGGGTGGGGAAAAAATAAGGCATGTGTGTATTAGTGATGTGCGGATCGCAGTTATATCCGCGGGCACCACGGTTAATCTGCGGATCGGGTGGGCCGAGTCATAAAAATTAACATTCTGATTAATAGCGGATGGGTTACGGGTGGGTGAAATAATACATCATTAATGAGGAAAATATTAATTACATTCTCTAAAATGTGAACATATTTTAAGCTTCATTTTTCGTCAGGCGTGAATTAGCAGACTAGACTCTCGTTGCGCCAATTGCGGCGTCCATTTGTCTTAAGCAGCAATGGAGGCAAAAAAGATCCGAGAGAAAATTAAAAAAGGAGAATTAAAAAAGGAAGGGCAGAAAAGTTCCGTGTGGGAGCGATTTAGTGAATGACGAGTCAAGTGCTGGGTATGTCATATGCAACAGCTGCGAAATAATGAGAAATAGCGGTAATGTGTGATCGGGTGCGGGTCTCTAAATCGGAGAAAATAATTTGTTCGGGTGGGTGGCGGGTGGATGATTTATGCGTACATGTGGATTCGGATGACGTCAGAGCCGATCCGCGCATCACTAGTGAGTGTGTGAAACCGCGCCCTGTACTCCTCCGGGAGCAGCACACACTTTTATTTGAGTTATTTGAGTTTGATTTACTTATTTGAGTTTGTCAAGCACTTTAAACATCAGCACTTTTTAAGTTTATTTTTCAAACAATTGAGGTTATTGCCATTTCTTGTTTGTGCTGTGATTTAAATAAAGAAAAACATTTATCTGCACCTTTATTGGGATGGCAGGTATGCCATCCCGCTAAGTTACGCCTTGGCGGGGGCATGCCCCATACCTATACAGCACCGAGAGTTTGGCACTTTTCAGGGTTCCCCACAGAAATAACCGCAACAGCCACAGACACTCAGCCCTTAAAAACATTAAAAACATTAAATAAACATTCTGTACATTCTGACCCCATTTCAACAAACAGAATTCATAAACAACTTCACGTGTCCACACAATAAAGCCCCAAACTAAGGGGATTTTGCGTTTTCTCCTTCTTCTTCTTCTTCTTCTTCTTCTTATTTTTCCTGCCGCCTATCCCACTAACAACATGTGTCCCCATTGGACACTTCACTGACACCAGCGAAATCTTCACCTACACGACCCAATCGAAAACGCACATACACACGCAAAATACCCATACCTTTTTACTCTGAAACATTTCCAGTTTAAACAGCTAGTCTGCCAGGTTTGCTAATGATATTTCACGCACTGCATAGCTATGGCATGGTGTTGCACTAACGAAGTCACAGACTGGTAAACCTCCGGTTTAAGGCTTGAATCCCGACTCGCCCTCAGGCAGATCATTTCCTCTTTTACACTAACGTTTTCTTACGGTTATATTTGATTTACCAAATCTCACTCACGGCCACCCATATGCATTTCATGACGGCAAATGTATTCCTTTTATTAAAAAGTTACACCAGTTCACCGCTGTGCCATTTCTACTAACTATATTTCTTCACTTGGCTACCGTACAAAACCTTCATATCAGCAAACACCACGTTTCTACATTCATGTTACCTCGTCCTGTTCTCTATCTAGCCACATAGGCTACAAACAATTACTACGTATGTATGTTCTGCAACTCCGCAATCTAAACAGCTAGTCCGCCTGTGGCCTGGATTACAGTCTTGGGAACACGGGGTCGTAGGTTCAAGCCCAGCTAGGAACACGTTTCTTTAACCTGCTTCGACCCTTACTAATAATTGTCTACTACTTATCAATTATTGCTTTTGCACCATATCTACCCGCCGTTCACCGTTCAGTTATTAACCGGCTACAATATTGCTAAGCCATATGCATTATGACTTACCGTCTGTACGTTCAGTTATTAACCGGCTACAATATTGCTAAGCCATATGGATTCAACGGGAGCTCTTCTGTGCTTACTGGCCTGTGTTCCTCTTTAAAACCACCGGCAGGTTTGCTAATGATATTTCACGCATTGCATAACTATGGCATGGTGCTGCACTAACGAAGTCACAGACTGGTAAACCTCCGGTTTAAGGCTTGAATCCCGATTCGCCCTCAGGCAGATCATTTCCTCTTTTACACTAACGTTTTCTTACGGTTATATTTGCTTTATCAAAACTCACTCACGGCCACCCATATGCATTTCATGACGCAAATGTATTCCTTTTATTAAAAAGTTACACCAGTTCACCGCTGTGCCATTTCTACTAACTATATTTCTTCACTTGGCTACCGTACAAAACCTTCTACAAACAATTACTACGTATGTACATTCTGCAACTCCGCATTAAAACATTACATTTAAAATCATGATTCACTCATAAGTATAACTACTAGCACTGAACATGAGAAAAACACATTAGTGCAATAGATTGCACACGTTATTTAACCCTCCACTTCAACAACTAATGTTAAATACAGACTGTTATATATACCGTTTGATAAGGAAACTAAGCTCGCTCATGGTCACTTCATTTACTTCGCACTATAGTCTGTGATCATGTCAACCTTCACCTACATGCCAATTCTGCTAAAAAACATATTGTTTCAACTACGCAATTTCATAATTTCGCCTAATTTACCTTGTTATTTTCTCATATGCAAAGCCTGCTGGGACATATGCGTCTACTCATATTCTCCACTATCAACTTTTCTGGTTCTAGCTTAACAAAACAGCAAAGAGGATTCCTACCTGCAGATAAGCCTATCAAAATGCCTTATAAACCTTACAAACACTAAAAGTGCATCTTCACGAAATAACAGACAACGGAGCAGGACAGAAGGGTACACAAGTTGCGACCTAGGCAGCTCTAATTCTACGGGCTTGCTGATTCTTTTGTCAATCAAGGCTCGTTGGATGCCCGTCAAATCCGTGAGTAGCCTACATAGCTACACTGGCCATATTTCACCTTTTATGATGCGTTTACAATTACGCCACCGCACCATTTGTCATAGCCACTGTTTTACATATATAGCAAACCGAAACTGCTAAACGTACACGCTCATCGGACTGTACAAATTCACACAATGATAGCCATAATCCACAACCGTTTCTTACAGGGTCACTTCGCATTTCTCACTCTCATAATAAAACGCTTTGCAAAAAGAAATGTTATCTCATAAAAAACACGTTTTCAACGTACAAAAATGCCAAGTTACTCAAAAGTATTGATATCAAAATGACGCCAAGTTACGGTACTACAAACAATATAGGCTATCTTGCCTCACCAAAATTTCATAACATGTATTCCAAAGCAATGCTACCCAATATTTCCTCAATTCTTTCAAGTCACTTGGCCCTGTGTTTTGTAATCTTACCATATTACAATGTCATGCAAACGTTGTGTCAGATCAAAGTGTCAAATATTTCGTATTGCCTCATGGAACACATTGAAATTCATGTAGAAAACTGCTGGTCAGTCACTACAGGAAGCATATTTCTCCGGAAAACATGTTTATACTTGCTTCTGAACTGAATTTGACTAAATGTACAAGTGATTGTATATTTGCAACGTACAATAAATACTGCATGTCAAATACATATTGTACATAGCCTACATACATAGAGAACTTCTTTATCCCCATGGGGACATTTCCCTCGCAGCATGTTACATTCACATTTATGAACAGACATTTATACCAAGAAACATACAATCATTCACGCAACAGAAAGGCTGGCCACCAAAATACATACATACCAATACAAATTGGACATATAGATGCCTATTCAATCAATCATGACTGTGAGAAAGTCATCCACATATATGTTTGGCCTGTCCATGTACTGCACGCTTATATACACACAGGGCCAGGTGACTTGAAAGAATTGAGGAAATATTGGGTAGCATTGCTTTGGAATACATGTTATGAAATTTCGGTGAGGCAAGATAGCCTATATTGTTTGTAGTACCGTAACTTGGCGTTATTTTGATATCAATACTTTTGAGTAACTTGGCATTTTTGTACGTTGAAAACGTGTTTTTTATGAGATTCCTGTTTACAATCATTTACATGTGTTAAGAAATTACCAATGTGTATGGGAACTGACAAAAAAGGTAACACTTACAATGCATTATTACAGTGCCAAAAGGCGCGGTGAAAATTTTTGGGTCTAACTAAATTATGTGCTGCTGCACCTAAATGAAAAAGTTAGGCGCACCAGTGCATCCAATGTAAAAAGTTAGTCTGGAGCCCTGTAAATCCAAGGAAGTTATACTTATTTTATACAATACCTTTGTCAGACCACACTTAGTGAACTGTGCGCAGTTCTGGGGACTGTACTACAAGAAAGATACAGAGGATCTGGAAAAGGTTGAAAGAAGGGAAACCAAACTGGTTCCTGGTATGACAGATAAAAGTTTTGAGGAAAGACTTCAGATGCTTAACTTCTTCAAGCTTAGTAAAAGTAGACTCATGGTTATTTGATTGAGTCTTTTAAATTCATAAAGGGGATCAACAAAGTGAACTACAAGAGATTCTTCAGGTTCAGCTCTGTTAGTATGACGAGGGGGCATAAAAGGAAATTAGCAAAAGGTAAATTCCGCACCAACGTTAGGAAGTATTTTTTCACACAGAGAGTAGTCACTGTGTAGAATAGCTTGGCGCATGTCATGTAGTAGAGGCAGAAACTCTGGGGGTTGTCAAGATCGGGCTTGATACGATGCTGGATACTATCTAGTTTGTAGGTAAACCTAGCACTAGTGGTAGGTAGGAAAATGGTGAGCATGTCGGGCTGAATGGTCTAATCTCATCATTATGTTATGTTATGTCATTTTTGTTATGTTATGATCGACGTGAAACATACTACTGTACTAAAGTGGTCAATATTTTACAATGTCAATCATGCATTCAGCATTCAGTCATCACCTGTGACCTGATACTACAGACTCTACTGAAAACCTACATTCTGGTCAAGAACCACAAACCTGGCAACCCTAAGACTCATGAGGGTTTATCCTGCGTTTCATTGTTGTGCTAAAGCAGTTAGAAGAGAGGGATGAGAACAATGTGGACAAAGAAAGAATTCTGGTGGACATAGGAGTAAACAGAGAGAAAGCACTTCATATATTTCACTGCACAGAGCCATAATCACTAATTCTATTTAGTTAAGGTCACACAGTGCACAGCACTACTCACCCCAGTCTCTGTAGTTTACAGTTTGGACCCATCAGTGCAGCACAGAGCAGCTTCACTCCTGAATCTCCCAGGCTATTGTAGCCGAGGTCCAGATCTCTCAGGGGTGAGTTTGATGACTGGAGAGCTGAGGACACAATTTCACAGGACATCTCTCTGAGGTCACAGCCGTTCAGTCTGCAAAAGAGAGTTGATATATTATTGTATTTTTAAATAGCGCAATATCCTGTAAAATGTGATATGTGCAATGTTACAGTAATCATGTTGAGTGATGAAGAGTGATATTGAGGATCTGCAGATATCCACCCCACACTTGCTGCAGCTGTGCTTCAGCTGAACTTACTGTAAGAGGCCCTCTGTGTCAGTTCTGTTCTTTCCTAATACAGCTAGGTCTATTACAGGATCCAGAAGAAGCCATGGGGAGATGACAGACCAGCAGGTTGAAGGAGCCATGTCTTTTCCCCTCTTATTGTAGCTTTCCCCATTGCATACTGTGACGACTGTCTCTAATATTATTTTATTCTTATTGTAGTTACAGGAGTCGGCCAGTGTGTGCGGTGCACCCCTTTCTAATTGAGAGCACCTGGGGGTAAACCCTATAATAAGGAAGCCCCAGTGCTTTCTGGGCCGCTTTTTCTCTTTCTTTCTCACTCTGTTCCAGGTAATCCTGCACCAGGTCTGGCGGTTGGACGGCCTGCGGGTTTTTCCCTTCACCCTCTTTTCTTCACAGGTTTTGCGTGGTACATTCACGTCCCATATTTGCACACGCGCATCCACACACATTTAATACAAATACCCTACATTTCACTCATACATGTATCATTGTTTTCGTCTTAATAAATAATTCCTTTGTTTAAAAGTATACCTTGTTGTGTTGTCTCCCTTTTTGTCACGACTATAGCTTATGTCGTAACAAAATGGTGGCAGCGGTGGGATAGACTTAACGGTTTATCCTTTGTGTCGGCGACTGATAATTTAGCGGATTGAGTTCCGTAGTTGCGTTGCGAGCTGGAGTGGGTTTATTGCCTGTTGCATGACCTTCACTCTGCTGTAACGTTTGGGAGACACGCAAGGTTTTGTTTTTTTTTCTCTCTGGAGGAGAAGGAAGTGTAACCCTCCGGGAATCTCTGTCCGCTGGGTTCTGCGGCTGTTCTGTCTTGCTACTGTATACCTGGTGAGTAGTACCTTCTAATGTTCGGGGCTGGTGATTAATTGAGCGTTGTTCCAGTCAGTGAAGTTGGACAGTGGTAACTGGGACAGGGGACGCGTTCGTTGTTGCTCTGGAGGGGGCATATAATGGTCCCTCTATCCCTCAATTGTTGGGGATTTTGCCTAAAATTGTATGTGGGGTAATTTGAAATTCTGCAATTTCCCTCGCGTTTAAAGATCCCTGTATTAGCACCACTGTTAGACGGAGCAGGTTTAGAGGGTTAGGTATTGTGTGGGACAAAGCGCTCAGCCAAGTTTTTGGCTAAATCGCCGGTTCTGGCTTTTGTTGGTATTTTGAGTTTGAGTAAAATTACTGGTGGCGTTGGTGTAGTATTGTGTATACGCTTGGTTCTTGTTCCGCTGTTGAGCATTTTGTAAACGGACGGTCAGCTGAACTTGACCGATATATATTTTTTCTTTCTTCCACAAATACTGGATTGTCAGTGCGTGGCCTCATAGAGGGCGCACGGGGTGCACAGAACGCGCTGTGTGGTACTTTCTTACCTTAAATTAAGTCCATTGTCTGCATCGACACCGCGTGGTACAGGCCGAGTGGAGATTGTGGTATTTATGCATACTAGGCGTCAAGGTTTTGTTGAGCTAAATAAAGATCCGAAAATAAACGAATTTCTACTCCGCCCGTCATTGAGTAGTTTTCGGCTCCTTCAAAAAGCGGAACTGTTACTACTCGCGCAGTCTTGGGGCGTTCCTCAAGAACTAGCTAGTTCTAGTCATAGTATCGTCTTTTTGAAAGATTTATTACATCAGCTCTCCGTGGAGCAAGGCCTCTTAAATACCAGTATGTCAGACCCTCAAGATGCAGGTGAGGGTACTCTGAGATTGAGGTTGGCGGAAATAGAGCTCAAAAAATTAGAAATGACAAATGAGCTTGAGTTGGCCAAAATAAGGCTTGAAGAGCAAAAACATCGGGACTTGGTAAAGTTTCGCGAGTCCCAACTGCAGCTGGTCAGTGAGGGTAAGGCCGAAAGTTCCATTTTAACAGGGGGGAAGAATCAATGTTTTATCCTGGCAGCCAGGGACCAGAAAGACAAAAAATCAGTGATGAGCTGAGGTTAATGCCAAAATTTGATGAGAAGGACCCAGACACGTTTTTTGTCCTTTTTGAACGACTTTCCCAATCTCGAGCATGGTCTGAAGACAATCGGGTGCTTTTGCTACAGGCGGTGTTGACTGGAAAAGCGCAGGAAGCTTATGCTTCACTTGCATGGGACCATTCTTTAACATATGCCAAGGTGAAATCTGCTGTACTAAAGGCGTATGAATTGGTACCTGAAGCTTATCGACAGCGTTTCCGAAATTGGAAAAAGGGAGATAAGCAGTCTCATGTTGATTTTGTTCGAGAGTTACACATACCTTTTACAAGGTGGGTGAGTGCTTCGAATGTGGACACGTTTGAAAAACTGTGATTTAATTGAGTTGGAACAATTCAAGACTTCTGTTTCAGACGCTGTTGCTACGTATATCACCGAGCGAAAAGTAAGTACCGCTTCCGAAGCTGCTATTTTGGCAGATGAATTCGTTTTGATTCATAAAGGGATGGCAACTTCGAATCGTTTCCGTGGTGATTCGCCTCGTAACTATTTTTCTCCGCACTCTCCACTTAAACCAATTGGTGTGAGGGTCACCCACCCGTTAGGGGGAAAGATGTTCTCGCACGGGCATAAATTTGACATAACTAGAGTTTGTTATGTGTGCCATGACAGGGGACATTTTAAAGGTGAATGTCCTGGAAACAGGTTTCCAACTAAGGCCTCGCCAAAACCCTTTTCTTCCGGCCCCTCTAGCTCGAAACCCGTTGCGTTGGTTTCGGTAACGCATTCGCCCTTTAATTCTTCGGGTTCAGCTTCACCTCCGGACTCTAAGTGGATATTGCAGGAAGCTAAAACATCTGAAATTAACCCTAGTTACTCGCCGTTCATTTCTGATGGTTCAGTAGCTCTCTTGGGGGATGACAATGAAGTCCCTGTAAGGATACTGAGAGACACAGGTGCGTCTCAGTCTCTGAGACTGGCTGATGTGTTACCATTTTCCCCCAAGCCTTCAGTGGAGATAGTGTAGTTATTCGTGGTGTTGCTGGTCACGTGGTTGTACCTAGGCATCACCTTGTTCTCCACTCTTTGTCAGTGGGGAAGTGGTGCTTGCAGTTTGCCCTGAATTTCCGATGGGTGACATAACCTTAATTCTGGGGAATGATCTTGCGGGACCGCATGTCACTGGAATGTCGCCGCCTTTTTGGTATCCTCCAGTCCGTAGGGGAATCGGAGACGCGGGGGGGTTTTCCTGATGTTTTTACTGCTTGTGCTGTAACCCGCTCTATGGCGCGCAATAATATTCCCTCTGAGTCGGGTCCACGTGCACGGAAAATAGTTCTCAGTATGATTTGGGTGATACATTTTTGTAAAAATTGACTCTGATTCGATGGCTTCATCTGTACGTACGCCTGAAGTTGCGATTCTAAGAGCAACACTGGTCTCTCTTTGGGTCCTTTAACGAATGTCTCTCGTGGTGAGTTGATCGAGGAGCAAAGAGCGGATGATACCCTGACGAAATTGTTTCAGTATTCACGTCCTAGTGTTGGTTTTGGTGATCTTAAGTTGGATGTAATACCCCTGATACTGCTGACAAATCAGGGAAGCCAAAGTCGTATTATTTTACTCAGGAAGGCTTATTACAGCGCAGGTGGACATGGGTAAAAGAGTCATTCGTAGGTGAGGCTACGCAGGTGGTCATCCCCGCTAAATATAGGGAAGCTGTAATTAGACTTTCCCATAACGAACTGCTGGGCATTTGGGAATAAGAAAGACTTATGACCGGATTTTGCGTAGGTTTTTCTGGCCGGTGTAAAAAAGATGTGGCCAAATATATTAAATCCTGTCATACGTGTCAAATTACCAGTAAACCGAATCAGAGAGTACCTGCTGCTCCTCTTTGTCCAATACCGCGTTGGAAACTCCGTTTACCCATCTAATTGTAGACTGCGTTGGACCTCTTCCGGTCTCACGTAGTGGGCATCCTTATTTGTTAACCATCATGTGCCAATCTACCCGTTACCCTGAAGCTTATCCGTTGCGTTCAATAACCACAAAGTCTGTTTTGAAGGCTCTGACACATTTTATGAGTATTTTCGGCATTCCGAAAGTTCTTCAAACAGACCAAGGATCAAACTTCTGTTCCAAACAGTTTGCTAGAATGTTAAAACAGTTAAAAGTTCAGCACAATAAATCTAGTGCCTACCACCCCCAAAGCCAGGGCGCCCTCGAACGTTTTCATCAGACTTTAAAATCCCTCTTGCGTTCATATTTTACGGAGATGGGTCGTGATTGGGAGGACGGTCTGCCTTGGCTGATGCTGGCTGTTCGAGAGGTTGCCCAGGAAAGTATGGGATTCAGTCCTAACGAACTTGTATTTGGACACTCTGTCCGTGGTCCCACTGCTGTGGTTGCCGATGAGTGGAAATCCGCTGAAGTCCCAGAGAATGTGCTGGACTACGTTAGTGATTTCCGCCTCCGTTTGTATCGTGCTTGTGTAGCAGCTAAGCGGTCTCTGGGTAAGGCGCAGACAAAAATGCAGCGCTTGTTTGATAGAAACGTTAAAGAGCGCAGTTTTAAGGCCGGAGATCAAGTGTTGGCCTTATTGCCTGTAATTGGTAGTCCCTTTCAGGCAAAATTTGCGGGTCCGTATGAGGTCGAAACGGTTATTTCAGACCGAAATTATTTGATTCGAACTCCCGATCGACGTAAAAAGGCACAAGTCTGTCACATTAATTTGCTGAAGGCGTATAACACAACCAACTCTGTTGAAGAAGTGACAACCCCTGTTGCTTCTGGTCCTGTGAATATGGTCATGGTGTTTCCCGTTAAAGCTGTAGGCTTCAATGTGGGCTGTGATTCAGGTTCAGTGCCTAGCACGGACGTGCCTAATGCTGTGATTAGTCTCCTGTGGGGGCGAGGAGGATATCACAATGAGAGCTGAAGGCATGTTTCAGGGCAGACTGGAAAACACAGCATTTCTGAAAACATTAGAGTCCCGGTTTGACCATTTGTCTGCGGAACAACGTGCCGACTTGATTGCATTAATTAATGGTAATTTAAGCATATTTACTGATACGCCAACTTGCACACACGTCATTGAGCATGATATTGATGTGGGCGCTGCAGCTCCCATCAAACAGCGCTTTTATCGTGTGTCCCTGACGAAACGAAAACATCTGGAGGCAGAAATAAAATATATGCTGGACAACGGTATTGCTGAACCAACATCGTCGGCGTGGGCTTCGCCTTGCCTGTTGGTGAATAAGCCTGACGGTCTTTTCGGTTTTGTACCGATTATCGGAAAGTAAATGCCGTGACAAAAGCCGACTGTTTTCCTTGCCACGAATGGAGGACTGTGTCGATCAAGTCGGGCAAGCGGCATTTGTGAGCAAACTTGATTTGTTGAAGGGTTATTACCAGGTGCCCTTAACTCAGCGTGCCCGTGAAGTATCAGCATTCGTAACTCATTCCGGACTATATGCTTACTCCGTTATGAGTTTTGGGTTAAAAACGCGCCGGCCACTTTCCAGCGCCTTATGAATAAGATATTGGATGGTCTTGATGGTTGCGCAGCTTACCTCGACGACGTGGTGGTGTTTAGCGACACTTGGCCTGAACATGTACACCGTCTCGGTGCCCTGCTCGACCGTTTTTCCAATGCTGCGTTGACTGTAAATCTAGCCAAGTGCGAGTTTGCCCAGGCTACAGTCACTTATTTAGGTAAAGTGGTAGGACAGGGAAAGGTTTGCCCTGTTAGGGCCAAAGTTTTAGCCATTGATAATTATCCACCTCCAAAGTCCAAAAAAGATTTGATGCGGTTTTTGGGTATGATTGGCTATTACCGCGGATTCTGTAAAAAATTTTCCACAGTCGTAGCGCCTTTAACGAACTTGTTAAGCGGTAAAGTCTCTTTTGTGTGGACCAAGTCTTGTCAGGAGGCTTTTGAAGCGGCCAAGTCCTTACTGTGTCATGCACCAATTCTTTCTGCTCCGCGATACGATAAGCCATTCATATTGTACGTGGATGCTAGCCAGGTGGGCGCAGGAGCTGTCCTTATGCAGTCAGGCGAGCAGGGTATAAATCATCCGGTAGGGTTTTTCTCACGCAAGTTTAATAAACATCAATTAAACTATTCCGTGATTGAGCAGGAAGCCCTCGCTCTTATCTGGGCGTTACAACATTTCGAAGTTTATCTGGATTCTACCTCTAATCCCCTTGCAGTTTATACTGACCATAACCCTTTAACGTTTCTGCATACGATGCAGAATTCAAACCAACGGCTCATGCGCTGGTGTCTTTTCTTGCAGGGCCACTCCCTGCAGATTCTACATGTTAAAGGGCGGGAAAATGTTCTCGCGGACGCCCTCTCCCGAGCCCCTTCATAGATACTCAATTGTTTAACAGTGAAAAGTATTGGTAATGGTTTGAAATATTTTTTTTTGGGTCGCATGGTAGCGCCCCTTCTAACGGTGGGGGTGTGACGACTGTCTCTAATATTATTTTATTCTTATTGTAGTTACAGGAGTCGGCCAGTGTGTGCGGTGCACCCCTTTCTAATTGAGAGCACCTGGGGGTAAACCCTATAATAAGGAAGCCCCAGTGCTTTCTGGGCCGCTTTTTCTCTTTCTTTCTCACTCTGTTCCAGGTAATCCTGCACCAGGTCTGGCGGTTGGACGGCCTGCGGGTTTTTCCCTTCACCCTCTTTTATTCACAGGTTTTGCGTGGTACATTCACATCCCATATTTGCACACGCGCATCCACACACATTTAATACAAATACCCTACATTTCACTCATACATGTATCATTGTTTTCGTCTTAATAAATAATTCCTTTGTTTAAAAGTATACCTTGTTGTGTTGTCTCCCTTTTTGTCACGACTATAGCTTATGTCGTAACAATACTTGCACAATTAATAAGAGCATTTCTCCTCTTTCTGCCCTTGCATGTCCACTTCCCATGTGTCCTCAATAGGATGCTTAGCAGGGTGATCTACACTAGATCATTTAAACTTAATCCAGTTATGCAGAGCAAGTTTTACCCATCTATGCCTCAGTGGTATTTCTCCCATCTCATTAGTAATGCATTAATTGGTGTTGTTCTGAGTGCCCCACAGCATATCCTCAAAGCTCTTGCCTGTTTAACATGTGATGCCAGGAAGTGAATTGGGGTGCTGTCCACCAGGGGGCAGCATCGGCCCTACAGACGGGTATAGCTGCAGCTGTGGTTCATTGCAATCACATCAGCTGTGGCCCATTACCTAATCATGGGCTCTATAAGAGGCCTATCTTCCAGGCCTAGGGGAGGGTGTTTTTAGATGGTGTTTGGGAGCTGGGCTATGGACAGTATGGTGGGTTGGTGCCAGTTTTGTTTGGAGCAGCTAAAGGTGCATATAATAACCCTGTGCTCAATATAGCAGTGAGAAGCCTCCTTGTGTTCCTGCTATATAATGAGCCTGTGCTTTATATAGCAGTGAGGAGTCTCCTTGTGTTCCTGCTATATAATCACCCTGTGCAGCCTCTACCCTCTGCCTAGCAAGATAAGTAAAGCCAACTGCTGTTGAAGTACACAGCACTACTCACCCCAGTCTCTGTAGTTTACAGTTTGGACTCATCAGTCCAGCACAGAGCAGCTTCACTCCTGAATCTCCCAGGTTATTGTTGCTGAGGTCCAGATCTCTCAGGGGTGAGTTTGATGACTGAAGAGCAGAGGCCACAATTTCACAGGACTTCTCTGTGAGGTCACACCTGTTCAGTCTGCAAAGAAGAGTTTATATATTATTGTATGATTAAATAGCGCAATATACTGTAAAATCTGATATGTGCAATGTAACAGTAATCACTTTGAGTGATAAGTTTTATTGAGGATTTAAAGTTAGTGATGCTCTGAGGAAAATGACTTTGCTACAATCTCCAACTGCAGCACTTTGGGCCTGAGAATTAGACGTCCTGTTGGACAGAACTCTGACAGTTCTACAGATGAAATTCTTACCCAAATGGCCCCCTTTCTTCTGACATTTGGCACAGATACAACCAAAAGTAAAGATGCAAGAAATAACACACATCTTTCAGGGTGGATAGTGAGTTAGGCTCTGCTTCTTTACTTTTGCTGGTAACTGTGAGAAACTTCCCACAGCATTGCAAGCCAATACACAGCAAAAGCCAGATTCACTTCTCTGTTCTGCTGGTGTTACATATAACCAGGTAGTGAAACCAAAGCTATGCAGGAACTGTTAAGGATGCCTTTGAGTTCATTTTGTTGGAATAGTGATACATTTGATGTTGCTGTCCAAGGAAACAACTTTTTCCAGGGTTTAGGAAACTTCTGAACCTTGTACAGGTCAGACTTCAGCCTGAGATAAACCACAGAATTACCTCAAAAACAGGCACTTTAACAGTCCCCTGAGAAGACCTCACCCTGACACCCATTATATCCTACAATTCCTCTACCTTCCTGTTTTCACTCTATCTACAGGCACTATTGGATTCTGGGTCAGCCTACACCAGAATAAAGCAGAGACCAGGGTGGCACTACTGGCCTTGTAACATTTACTGCCATTACTTCGTTGTTAGTGTTAATCAGTTTAACCATCAGGGTCCAAGTTGAACTATGCGGTTGTATGCCCTGTACTTGGACCGGTACTTCTCTCTAGGGGTTTCGTCATACTTGTTCCTGGTTATGGTTATACACTTTGCTGTACGTCGCTCTGGATAAGAGCGTCTGCCAAATGCCTGTAATGTAATGTAATGTAATACTGTAACATTTAATTCATAGCCACACTTGCCTCTCCCAAATCAAACCCAGCATTATATTAATTATAATGTTGAAAAAATATCTCATCTTCTTGAACAATGTAAGAGGGGTACAGACTGAGCAGGCTCTCTCTGGTCATCTCCCACTCACAAATTATCTATGCATGGACTAGGGATAAAAGGGGGATTCTTCCCCCTTTTTAAAGAACATGGATTTGATTCAATCAACATTTGTCCTTAACTGACTGACATTTCAAAGGAGGGATTCTTTTTTTCTACACAAACACAGTTCAAACTACTTCCCCAAACTGAGTTAAATAAGAATAAGTGTAACACTTGTGTTTACTTGTCCAAATCAAAGTTAAGGACACATGTTGGCCTGTAAAGCAAAACTGAGCCTTTGATCTTGTGCCATTTGCCTTGCTTCTCAGCTGTGCCTTGGTCTTTTTTGATCACAGTCTTGGATCTCTGGTCTTGATTCTTTAGCTGCTTATTTTACCATCCTGGGTCACAGTGGGACAGACAAGCTGTGGTTCTGCGGTCCCTTTCATTCATTTTTTTCACAATTATATTATTTATTTTCCATGTCTGTCTAATTTTGTGTAAAGGAAGTGTAGCTTGTTTTTTTTTTATTTGATGGGGAATACGTTCGTCTTAATACTGTAACATACTATACCCTCTCTTCATTTAAATCTGCGAGTTGTATGTTTGGACCATTATTGATCCATCACATTGGTTTGCCTAACAAGGAATTCATGATGTATTTAATAACTGGTATCTTTAATGATAATATGTAAATTAAATCTAATAAAATACATTTTACATGTTGGATACATTTTTTACATTTGATGGTACTTCTGTATTCATTAAATGAGAGCACAATCTGTTAAAATAGCTTGACTCAAAAATCATAATTCTCACTTGTCTGAATATTTTATTGTATTCTATTTTCACTTTAACTCTGAAGTGTTTATAAAAACATGCTGTCATTATCTACTTTAATAATTACATAATACTCACATGGCCTTCCTGCAGTTCCCGACTACTGGTAGCAGTCTCTGATAACCTGCTGCTGATGTTTTGTAGGTCTTCAAGTCAAACTCATCTAGGATCTCCTCTGACATCAGTAACATAAAGGCCAGGGCTGAACATTGGTGTGGTTCCAGCTTTTCATTAGAGAGTTTTCCTGATCTCTGGAAATTCTTGATTTCCTCCACTAGAGAGTTGTCATTCAGTTCATTGAGACAGTGGAACAGATTTATGGTCCTCTCTGCTGAAAATTTCTCTTTGATCCTCTCCTTTATGTACAATACTGTTTCCTCAATGCTCTCTGATCTGCTTCCTGTCTGTGTCTGTGGATCTAAATGGTAAATGGTAAATGGACTGCATTTA
>NC_057951.1:2148693-2181921 GCF_018555375.3 Anguilla rostrata | reverse complement strand
TGGCTCCAGTATAGGTGTTTTCATATCCGGTTTCCATGTAAGTCTACGGTACAAATGCGATCAAAATACAAAGTCAATAATTTTTCTTAGAAGAACAAATAGTCATAATATGTGTATTTTATTGGTCTTATGACTGTCCATGGGTCGATTTCATGATTTATTGCGTCATTTGGGCACAGTGCCAATATTTGTTCTGGACCAATGAGGTACAGCTTGCGTCACTTCCGGATTACTGCAAAGGACTATGCTACAGTAGGGGCTACAGTCTATGGTCACTGGGGTGGGCGGTGGCGCTTCTTGGCCTTGCCATTGCGGCTCCGGCTACGGTCCGCCTGTGCTAAGTCTGAAAATGCAGGCATCCCATTTCGTGGTGATTTCATTATGGCGTGTGCTATTTACAGCTGCACTAGACGACCATAAAATAATCCTCCTCTTAAGTTTTTCGGTAGCCGAGTCATTTTTACTATTTCCTTTAGCCTACTTAATCAAATAATTACTTGGCAGAAAGCGTAATCAGCTTGCTATATTTGGTAGTACAGTAGTAGCCTGTGCTAAAACAGTTCGCAACTTCGGCTACCAAGCCATTTGACTAGCTAGCTAACCTTAACCGGCAAACATTCAATCTGTCAAACGTGTTTGGCGGCTTGTCAGTCGTGTACATTCCGTAAATGTCTACCTGGGCCATGCTTCACGCATGTGACAAAACTACTATAATCCCGATTTTGGGATAAACACTTTTTCAGTTTCACGAAGCGAATTAAGAGTTTCAAGGTTCATTTGCTGAATATACAACACACGATGAAATCACACACACAGAATTTAACGAAATTAACCATCTTGGCATTTAGAAAGGAACATGTTTTTAGCATTTAAGAGACCGACAAGCTAGGCATTTAAGACAGTGGTTCTCAGAATCGGTTCTGGGGGCTCCTTGCGTATATTGGCTTTTCTCCATTGGTTTTGATGATTTACAAGAAAAAAATAATAGCCTAATAATAATTAGAAATTCAACGTAGGCTACATTATTTTTGTCTTCATGCACCAGGTGGAAAACTTGCCGTACAAAGTGCGTTGTCATATTTACACGCCTGCAGATCAGTTATTAAAATACTTGGTAGATTTGTTAATCACCGCTGAGTTAATTTTTATTCGGTAGAAAGTGATTTGCGAACGATCGGTCAGCTAGCGTCACCCAGCAAGTGAACACCACAAACGGCGATGGAGTAGCTAGTAGTAGCATGCTCATTAACTGACTGGCAAAAACCTCGCTTAACAGCAGATCTACCAGACAGTTATACGAAAATTTGCCTAGTCAAATCACCAGTAGCCTACACATCTCCGATTGATTGACCATCAGTGTAGTCAATGTTCTTCCCCTGTGGTTCATATTGCTAACGCGTGAGCTAACCACGGATAGCCTACCTAGCTCACTGGCAAGCTGATATGCTAGCTAAGCATATTCGTTTTGCTGAGAAACATAAATTGAAGATAACTGAACATAGCCTAATTGTATTTTTAATGTCATACATATAACGTGATTACATGACACAGTACAGTCACGGATGGAAATTAAACTCCGTAAACATCTGATAATATATTTTAAAACATAACGGCAGACAGTCAGCTAGCCTCGTTCAGGTTGAGGGGCTTTTCCGCACCTGACTGTCAATCAAATTGTAAAAATCACAAGACCGCTTAACTCTATGGTTTTGGCTCCAAATCGAGAAAATGGCCGCGCCCGCCATTGAGCTTCAAAACGTGTTTTAGAGACCCACGGAGAGTCAATGGGTGACGTCACAGTAGCTGTGTCCATTGGGATGGCAGGTATGCCATCCCGCCAAGTTACGCCTTGGCGGGGGCATGCCCCCATACCTATACAGCACCGAGAGTTTGGCACTTTTCAGGGTTCCCCACAGAAATAACCACAACAGCCACAGACACTCAGCCCTTAAAAACATTAAATTCTGTACATTCTGACCCCATTTCAACAGACAGAATTCATAAACAACTTCACATGTCCACACAATAAAGCCCCAAACTAAGGGGATTTTGCGTTTTCTCCTTCTTCTTCTTCTTCTTCTTCTTCTTCTTCTCATTCTTATTTTTCCTGCCGCCTATCCCACTAACAACATGTCTCCCCATTGGACATTTCACTGACACCGGCCAAATCTTCCCTACACAACCCAATCAAAAACGCGCATACACACGCAAAATACCAATACATTTTTATTCTGAAACATTTCCCGTTCAAACAGCTAGTCCGCCCGTGGCCTAGTGGGTAAGGTTACAGTCTTGGGAACATGGGGTCGTAGGTTCAAGCCCAGCTTGGAACACGTTTCTTTAACCTGCTTCAACCCTCACTAATAATTGTCTACTGCCCTACTTATCAATTATTGCTTTTGCACCATATTTACCCGCCGTTCACCGTTCAGTTATTAACCGGCTACAATATTGCTAAGCCACATGGATTCAACGGGAGCTCTTCTGTGCTTACTGGCCTGTGTTCTTTAAAACCACCGGCAGGTTTGCTAATGATATTTCACGCATTGCATAGCTATGGCATTAGCTAACGAAGTTACGGCAAATGTATTCCTTTCATTAAAAAGTTACACCAGTTCACCACTGTGCCATTTCTATTAACTATATTTCTTCACTTGGCTACCGTACAAAACTTTCATATCAGCAAACGCCACGTTTCTATTTCTACATTCCTGTTACCTCGCTCTGTTCTCTATCTAGCCACATACGCTACATACAATTACTACTTATTTACATTCTGCAACTCCGCAATTTGTACAGCTAATCCATCCGTGGCCTAGTGGGTAAGGTTACAGGCTTGGGAACACTGGGTCGTATGTTCAAGCCCAGCTTGGAACACGTTTCTTTAACTTGCTTCGACCCTCACTAATAATTGTCTACTACTTCTTAATTATTGCTTTTGCACCATATCTACCCGCCGTTCACCGTTCAGTTATTAACCGGCTACAATATTGCTAAGATATATGCATTATGACTTACCGTCTGTACGTTCAGTTATTGACCGGCTACAATATTGCTAAGCCATATGGATTCAACGGAAGCTCTTCTGTGCTTACTGGCTTGTGTTCTTCTTTAAAACCACCGGCAGGTTCGCTAATGATATTTCACGCATTGCATAGCTATGGCATTAGCTAACGAAGTCACAGACTGGTAAACCTCACTCACTCACGGCCACCCATATGCATTTCATGACGCAAATGTATTCCTTTTATTTAAAAGTTACACCGGTTCACCACTGTGCCATTTCTACTAACTATATTTCTTCACTTGGCTACCGTACAAAACCTTAATATCAGCAAACGCCACGTTTCTACATTCATGTTACCTTGCCCTGTTCTCTATCTAGCCACATAGGCTACACACAATTACTACGTATGTACGTTCTGCAACTCCGCATTAAAACATTACATTTAAAATTATGATTCACTCATAAGTATAACTACTAGCACTGAACATGAGAAACACATTCGTGCAATAGATTGCATTACAGGAAATAATGTGTGCAATGTTATTTGACCCTCCACTTCAACAACCAACGTTCAATACCGACTGTTATATATACAATTTGATAAGGAATATATGCTCGCTCATGGTCACTCCATTTACTTCGCACTATACTCCGTGATCATGTCAACCTTCACCTACATGCCATTCTGCTAAAAACATATTGTTTCAACTACGGAATTTCGTAATTTCATTTGAATTTCTCTCACACTGTTGTTATTCTCTCATATGCAAAGCCTGCTGGGACATATGCGTCTGCTCCTATTCTCCACTATCATGTTTTCCGGTTCTAGTTTAGCAAAACGGCGAAGAGGATTCCTATCTGCAGATTAGCCTATCAAAATGCCTTACAAACCTTACAAACACTAAAAGTGCATCTCCACGAAATAACAGACAATGGAGCAGGACAGAAGGATAAACCTTACAAACACTAATAGTGCATCTCCACGAAATAACACACAACGGAGCAGGACAGAAGGCTACCCAAGTTGCGACCTAGGGAGTTAGAATTCTACGGGCGTGTTGATTACTTTGTCAGTCAAGGCTCGTTGGATGGACGTCAAATCCGTGAGTACATACCATATTCCATCTGCGTTCCTGATGCGTTTACGCTTACGCCACTGCATCCTTTCTCACAGCCACTGTTTTACATATATAGCAAACCGAAACTGTTGAACGGTACACGCTCATCAGACTGTACAGATTCACACAACGATAGCCATAATCCACAACCGTTTCTTGCAGGGTCGCATTTCTCACTCTCGTAATAAAACGCTTTGCAAAAAGAACTGATATCTCATAAAAAATACGTTTTCAACGTACAAAAATGCCAAGTTACTAAAAAGTATTGATATCAAAATGACGCCAAGTTACGATACTACAAACAATATAGGCTATCTTGCCTCACCGAAATGACATAAGATGTATCTCAAAGCAATGCTACCCAATATTTCCTCAGTTCTTTCAAGTCACTTGGCCCTGTGTTTTCTAATCTTACCATTTCACAATGTCATGCAAACTTTCTGTCAGATCAAAGAGACAAATATTTCGAATTTCCTCATGGAACACATTGTACATTGAAATTAATGTATAAATTCATTAATGTACAGAACTGCTGCTGAGCAACGACAGGAAGCACATTTCTCCAGAAAACATGTTTATACTTGCTTCTGAACTGAATTTGAGTACATGTGCAAGTTATTGTATATTTGCTACGTACAATAAATACTGCATGTAAAACACATATTGTACATACATACATATAGAACTTCTTTATCCGCATGGGGACATTTCCCTGGCAGCATCTTACATTCACATTCACGAACACACTTGTACCAAGAAACATACTATCATTCACGCAACAGAAAGCCTGGGCAGCGAAATACATAGGCCTACATACCAATACAAATTGGACATACACACACCTATTCAATCAATCTTGACTGTGAGAGAGCCATCCACACATATATTTGGCCTGTTCATGTAGTGCATGCTTATTATACACAGGGCCAAGTGACTTGAAAGAACTGAGGAAATATTGGGTAGCATTGCTTTGAGATACATCTTATGTCATTTCGGTGAGGCAAGATAGCCTATATTGTTTGTAGTATCGTAACTTGGCGTCATTTTGATATCAATACTTTTTAGTAACTTGGCATTTTTGTACGTTGAAAACGTATTTTTTATGAGATATTTTTTACAGTCTCTGGTGTGTAGCGTTATTTTTTCCCCACCCGCATTCTGTGAAGACCCGCCCCTACTCTGCCTCTGATTGGCTCTGACCCTGATATTCTTCTTCGCTGAATGCGGGTGGGGAAAAAAATAAGGCATGTGTGTATTAGTGATGTGCGAATCGCAGTTATATCAGCGGGCACCACGGTTAATCTGCGGATCGGGCGGGCCGAGTCATAAAAATTAACATTCTGATTAATAGCGGATGGGTTGCGGGTGGGTGAAATAATACATAATTAATGAAGAAAATATTAATTACATTCTCTAAAATGTGAACATATTTTAAGCTTCATTTTTCGTCAGGCGCGAACTAGCAGACTAGACTCTCGTTGTGCCAATTGTGGCGTCCATTTGTCTTAAGCAGCAATGGAGGCAAAAAAGATCCAAGAGAAAATTAAAAAAGGAAGGGCAGAAAAATTCCGTGTGGGAGCGATTTAGTGAATGACGAGTCAAGTGCTGGGTATGTCATATGCAACAGCTGCGAAATAATGAGAAATAGCGGTAATGTGTGATCGGGTGCGGGTCTCTAAATCAGATAAAATAATTTGTTCGGGTGGGTGGCGGGTGGATGATTACAGTGTGGATTCGGATGACGTCAGAGCCGATCCGCGCATCACTAGTCTGTATGTGTGAAACCGCGCCCTGTACTCCTCCGGGAGCAGCGCACACTTTTATTTGAGTTATTTGAGTTTGATTTATTTATTTGAGTTTGTCAAGCACTTTAAACATCAGCAGTTTTTATGTTTATTTTTTAAACAATTGAGGTTATCGCGATTTCTTGTTTGTGCTGTCATTTAAATAAAGAAAAAAACATTTATCTGCACCTTTATTCCTGTTTACAATCATTTACATAACGTGTTAAGAAATTACCAATGTGTATGGGAACTGACAAAAAGGTAACACTTAAAATGTATTATTATGCTGCCAAAAGGCGCGGTGAAAATTTTTGGGTCTAACTAAATTATGTGCTGCTGCACCTATATGAAAAAGTTAGGCGCACCAGTGCAACCAATGTAAAAAGTTAGTCTGGAGCCCTGTAAATCCAAGGAAGTTATACTTATTTTATACAATACCACACTTACAGAATTGTTTGCAGTTCTGGGGACCATACTACAAGAAAGTTATAGAGGCTCTGGACAAGGTTGAAAGAAGGGAAGCCAAACTAGTTCCTGGTATGAAAGATAAAAGTTTTGAGGAAAGACTTCAGATGCTTAACTTCTTCAAGCTTAGTAAAAGTAGACTCAGGGTTATTTGATTGAGTCTTTTAAATTCATAAAGGGGATCAACAAAGTGAACTACAAGAGATTCTTCAGGTTCAGCTCTGTTAGTATGACGAGGGGGCATAAAAGGAAATTAGCAAAAGGTAAATTCTGCACCGACGTTAGGAAGTATTTTTTCACACACAGAGTAGTCACTGTGTAGAATAGCTTGGCGCATGTCATGTAGTACAGGCAGAAACTCTGGGGGTTGTCAAGACCAGGCTTGATACGATGCTGGATACTATCTAGTTTGTAGGTAAACCAAGCACTAGTGGTAGGCAGGAAAATGGCGAGCATGTCGGGCTGAATGGCCTATTCTCATCATTATGTTATGTTATTTTTGTTATGATAGACGTGAAACATATTACTGTACTGAAGTGGTCAATATTTTACAATGTCAATCATGCATTCAGCATTCAGTCATCACCTGTGACCTGATACTACAGACTCTACTGAAAACTTACATTCTGGTCAAGAACCACAAACCTGGCAACCCTAAGACTCATGAGGGTTTATCCTGCTTTTCTTTGTTGTGCTAAAGCAGTTAGAAGAGAGGGATGAGAACAATGTGGACAAAGAAAGAATGCTGGTGGACACAGGAGTAAACAGAGAGAAAGCACTTTTTATATTTCACTGCACAGAGCCATAATCACTAAATCTATTTAGTTAAGGTCACACAGTACACAGCACAACTCACCCCAGTCTCTGTAGTTTACAGTTTGGACTCATCAGTGCAGCACAGAGCAGCTTCACTCCTGAATCTCCAAGGTTATTGTATCTGAGGTCCAGATCTCTCAGGGGTGAGTTTGATGACTGGAGAGCTGAGGCCACAATTTCACAGAACATCTCTGTGAGGCCACAGCTGTATAGTCTGCAAAAAAGAGTTGATATATTATTGTACGTTTGAATAGCGCAATATCCTGTAAAATCCGATATGTTCCATGTAACAGTAATCGTGTTGAGTGATGAAGAGTGATACTGAGGATCTGCAGATATCCACCCCACACTTGCTGCAGCTGTGTTTCAGCTGAACTTACAGTACGAGGCCCTCTGTGTCAGTTCTGTTCGTTCCTAATACAGCTAGGTCTATTACACAGGATCCAGAAGAAACCACAGGGAGATGACAGACCTTGCATGTCCACTTCCCATGAGTCCTCAATAGGATGCATAGTACGGTGATCTACACTAGATAATTTAAACTTAATCCAGTTATGCAAAGCAAGTTTTATCCATCTATGCCTCAGTGGTATTTCTCCCATCTCATTAGTAATGCAATAACTGGAGTTGTTCTGAGTGCCCTACAGCATATCCTCAAAGCTCTTGCCTGTTTAACATATGATGCCAGGAAGGGAATTGGGTGCTGTCCTCCAGGGGGCATCGGCCCTACAGACTGGTATAGCTGCAGCTGTGGTTCATTGCAATCACATCAGCTGTGGCCCATTACCTAACCATGGGCTCTATAAGAGGCCTAGCTTCCAGGCCAAGGGAGAGGGTACTTTTAGATGGTGTTTGGGAGCTGGGCTATGGACAGTATGGTGGGTTGGTGCCAGTTTTGTCTGGAGCAGCTAAAGGTGCATATAATAACCCTGTGCTCTATATCACAGTGAGGAGTCTCCTTGTGTTCCTGCTATATAATGACCCTGTGCTCTATATAGCAGTGAGGAGTCCCTTTATGTTCTGCTATATAATGACCCTGTGCTCTATATAGCAGTGAGGAGTCTCCTTCTGTTCCTGCTATATAATGACCCAGTGCTCTATTTAGCAGTGAGGAGTCTCCTTGTGTTCCTGCTATATAATGACCCTGTACTCTATATAGCACAGTGAGAAGTCTCCTTGTGTTCCTGCTATATAATGACCCTGTGCAACCTCTACCCTCTGCCTAACAAGATAAGTAAAGCCAACTGCTGTAGATTTTAAATATTCTAAAATCCAGACTTTAGCTTTGGATTGGAACCACAGAAAAGTGACAAAACTAAGTGATGTAACATTGCATTTAAACAGCAGCTTGCATGTTGATCAGATTGACACTCTTCCCTAAGATGTACACACTTTCATATCGACCAATATTTGATTTTACCAACAGTAATAATATCCAAGGCCACGTTTACCCAATGGGCTACATGGGCTGCAGTCAGCGGTGAGGGGAATGTTCTTTTTCTTTTTTTTAATGAATTTTTAATTCGTTTTGACATATATACGTACCCGTAGGATTGCTGCACGTCTCGCGATATACTGCCGTTAATCTAACCAACGTAAACGAACAAAATATGTTGTCGCGAGAATTCTTGTGTCATCATCAAAATTCTGTCTAAAACAAACATGTCGTCAAGTAGAAAATTCGAGAGTGGGGCGCAAAAAAGAGCAAGAAAACAACAACAAAAAGCAAGAAACGAAGAAGTTCTCAGTAAAATACCGAAGTTTACTTCTTTCTTCAAAACATCGATGGACGATTACTTAACAGCAACCGAAGCAGGCTCCGACATCAACAACGATCCCTTCCCCGACACATGCCCTGACACTGACGATGATGCAGATGCTAACCCAAGTGCCGCCACACCAACTCAGTCAACCCGGCAGCCTTCTCCGGAAACCGCCGTCACCAGGCAGAGATGGCACAGCCACGACATCAACCCTGTTAGCATCGAGTACGCCTTCTCTGGAACCCGGCTCCGGAGACACTGATAACATCAGCACTGTCAGTGCTGCTGACGAAACTACTCCGCTAGCAGGTGCAGGCGCCACGGTCGGGAGGAAAGATGCAACATGTGGAGCCACATCCACTGATGTAGCTTGTTGGGGACCCGTTTCCGAAAACTTGCGTAGCTATTGGGTGAGCAAAGGAATAAAAGCATCCTTGTCATGTCAAAATAAAGACATAGCATTCACAGCATCAGAACGATCGTATAAAAATCAGAACAGACAATTGAGTAAGACCTTGTTTTCGCGTAATCTGCGTAATGGGGAGAGTGTTACCCGTGAGTGGTTAGTTTATTCTCCAACAACCGGTAATGTATATCGCTTTTTTTGTCGGCTTTTCGGCGGGACACCATCTGCCTTTTCTCAATCCGGGTTTTCTGATTGGAAACATGCTTCTTGTCGGACTGAAGAGCATGAGTCAAGCCAGTCTCATCGAAATGCAATGCTCATCTGGTTCACTCGCACACAGGTGCACGGAATTGACAACGAACTTAAGGAGCACTGCGAAGAGGAGGGGAAGTATTGGCGCGAGGTCCTAAAACGAATTGTCTCCGTTACACAGTTCTTGTCAGAACGAGGTCTCGCATTCCGAGGAGGCGATGAAGTTCTCGGTTCCCCTAACAATGGCAACTATTTGGGAATACTTGAGCTACTCAGCAAGTTCGACCCCTTTCTTGCCAAACATTTAAAGAAATATGGAAACCAGGGGAGTGGGTCTACTTCCTATTTATCCAGCACTATATGTGATGAATTCACTGCAATTATGGGACAGCGAGTTCAAGCTGAAATTATTCTAATGGTGCAGAAAGCGAAGTACTTCTCTCTTGTTGTTGATTCAACCCCAGCTTTAACCCATATTGATCAGCTAACATTCGTGATAAGATATGCCTCTCAGGAAGGTCAAGTCTTTGAGTGTTTTTTAAAATTCCTGCCCATATACAGTCATACCGGTGAGTCTCTTTTTCAGTCCATTACAGACGTACTAAATGACATAGATATTGATATAAATAATTGTAGGGGACAATGTTTTGATAATGCATCCAACACGTCAGGTGTGTACAAAGGACAGAGGGCCCGTATTCTAGAAGTAAATCCTTTGGCTGAGTGGATACCTTGTGCAGCCCACTCACTCAATTTAGTCGGTGTGAACAGTGTAGATTTCTTCTCTGAAACAACCAAATTTTTCAGATCTGTTCACTCTTCAATATTTTCTCAGGATCACCCCGCCGATGGAAGGTTTTGATGGATGGACTTGAGCCCAATGTTAACAAACGCATAGAGACTTTAAAGGGACTGTCGGACAGGAGATGGGCTGCTCACGCCCAGGCCACCAAAGCTCTCTGTGTAAACTAGAAAAATATACTGAATTCGCTAATAAACATATCAGGTGATGATTCTCAGAACGCTCTCACATGTGACGAGGCGCGCTCTCTGGCTAACAAAAGCCGCGTTTCCACCGCAGGAACTTTACCCCGCAACTAGGAACCTTTTGAGGAACTCAGTGCATTTCCACCGCAGGAACTAGGGTCTAAATTTAGTTCTGGGGGCTTTGTTTTACCCCCCAAAACGTTCCTGCTCGGGGGGTAGTACTTTCCGAAAGTACAGGAACCTTTTGGGTGGAGCTTGCAGTGCTGAACATTTCTGATTGGTCGAGTACTCGCAGCATTTTTTTGTATTTATTTTCCGCCATTACCCGCCATGTTTGAAAATATGCAGCGGCAAACCAATTTATTTTCATAATAACTTCAAATCAAACTTGTATGTTATGCGGCGCAGTAGCCTAGTTTTGGTTATAGCCTGCCAACGTCTTGGAATTATAACGTGTGCTCTTCTGTTCTTTTCTTGCTTTAGTATTCGTTTTATAAAATGCTAAGCATTCGTGCTGGGACAGCATATTACGTAGGTTACCCAAACATTCAAACGGATTAATTCGGTTGCTGAATATTTTCTTCCGGATTTTCTTTGTTAGCCCATTGTAATTGACTCAAAACGTTTGATACAGTTATGTGAGGTATGCGGTAGTTCTGCGTAATTAACATTGGTGATACAGTACAAGCAAACTGGAAATCACCTTCCGCACTTTTTGTCCGGGTAAAATAACAGGTTAATTCTAGTAATCTTCCCTTTAGCTTTTTCAGACTGCCGTAATTTTACTCAATTTTACTGCCATTTTTCAATTCCACGAAAAGACCAGGAAGACTATGGACTAATTTATGGTGCATGGTTCGCATCTGGAGGGCACACTTCGCTGCTCGGCTAGCAGTAACTTCAAAGGAAAGCAAACGGTGGCTGTACCACTACTAATTTACATTTTCACGCAAGTCCGAGTTTTCGTTCTATTCTTGTCATTTTGCCATTAGCCTATATGGAATTGACGACGAGAAAGTAATCAAATAGCAAATTGTTTACAACGTGTGCATGTTTTCTGCTGTTGTTGCCAGTTATAGATATAAATGTGAATGCATTCTGTCGCTTCGGATGTCAAGACATGAAAGCAAATGTTTGCATAAAAACATAATGAATGTGTTTGAGAGGATATATGAAAATCAATAAATACAAAAGTAACCATATATAGTCATTGTTGGTAACCCGTTGTATATAAGTGGAATAAACCCCTCCGGGCTGTCCCGGTTATTAGAAAATAATGTAGGCTACTTCGGTGGTAGTATGGGGTTACAGAAGAAATCATATGACAGATGGACCAACGACAACGTCGCTTTTTCATACGTCAGTGGGCTAATTTGCCTAATCTTCGCGGGACTTTAGACCGCGGTGGAAACGCAGACAACCATGGGCTGAAGGAACCTTTTAGTTCCCGGTAAAGTAGTTCCTGGGACTAAAAGTTCCGGGTAATTTTGGAGGAAACGCGGCTAAAATGAACCGATTAGAGACAGCTTTCTTGTGTATATTGTGGAACAAAGTATTACAAAGAATTCAGACAACGAGTACTATCCTCCAGAAGGTAGATGTGGATCTCGTTACGGCTGTGGATATGCTGCGATCACTGTCAGATTTCGTGGCAGGTTTACGCGACCAGTTTGGAGACCTGGAGACGCAGGCCAAGGAAATGGGAGGAACACAGGAATACAGGTCTGTGGTAACTCGGCAGGCGAAGAGAAAACACACTTTTATTTGAGTTATTTGAGTTTGATTTATTTATTTGAGTTTGTCAAGCACTTTAAACATCAGCACTTTTTAATTTTATTTTTTAAACAATTGAGGTTATTGCCATTTCTTCTTTGTGCTGTCATTTAAATAAAGAAAAAACATTTATCTGCACCTTTATTCCTGTTTACAATCATTTACATGTGTTAAGTTACAATGTGTTAAGAAATTACCAATGTGTATGGGAACTGACAAAAAAGGTAACGCTTAAAATGTATTATTATGCTGCCAAAAGGCGCGGTGAAAAATTTTGGGTGCACCTAAATTATGTGCTGGTGCACCTAAATGAAAAAGTTAGGCGCACCAGTGCAACCAATGTAAAAAGTTAGTCTGGAGCCCTGTAAATCCAAGGAAGTTATACTTATTTTATACAATACCTTTGTCAGACCACACTGTACTACAAGAAAGATATAGAGGATCTGGAAAAGGTTGAAAGAAGGGAAACCAAACTGGTTCCTGGTATGAACAATAAAAGTTTTGAGGAAATACTTCAGATGCTGTCTGCGTTGTAGTCTGTATTCCCGGTCACTTGTCTCCCCAGTACTGTCTCTGTGTCTGTGTTCCCTGAGCTGCTTCACTCCCCTGTACTTGTGTGATTTCACTATTCGGGTGGTTCCGGGTTTTCGTGGTTTCCCCCCTTCTTTCCAGTCTTGCTTTACTTACTTCCTGCTTATTTCTAGTTTTACTAATTTCTACTAATCCCTACTAACTTATAGATTGTAAAGTACTAACCTCACTAATATACTAACATGTGAATATTACTAATGGACTAACACACACTAGTTTTGGGTTTTTGATAGTTTAGATCACTATACTAATACATTAACCAGTCTCCCCTTTTCCATGCTGCGCTGTAGCTCCGCCCCTTTTCTTTCTAGCCTGCTCTAACGCTGAGTTCTGCAATTGCCTGCACCTGTCTCTTGCTCTAACTGCACCTCTCTCTCTCTGCACGTATTTTACCTGCTTCACCCAGGCCGTCTATTATCATTGTTGTCTATGTGATTCCAGTCCGCGTTTTGTCAGTCCCCTGTCATTGAATTAGTTTTCCTAATGTTCTTCACCTGGATGTTGTTTGTTACTCCTCCCTCACTCACTAAACCCCTCCTTGATTGTTATCTTCCCCAGTGTATAAATGTCAGTCTTTTCCACCTGTTCAGCGTCAGAACGTTGATCGAATTCATTGTGCCGATTGTTAGTAAGCCTTTGTCTATCGAGATTCCTGCGACACCCCTTTGTACGACTTCGAGTTTGCCTGCCCCTTTTGGTTTTGTTTGCTTCTGGTTTGACCTTCGCTTTGCCTTGACTTCTCTTTTGCCTGTCCCTTTGTACCTTCGCCATTCTGATCTCCTGTTTTGATTTTTTGCCTGTTTTTTCACTATTCTTTTGGAAACTCGATTCGGCACCGTCCTCTCTCTGATTACCTGGCTTCGAACCTCGGACTGAATAAAGACAACGTTTTTTGGATTTCCCTGGTCTGCGTGTGGGTCCTTACACAGAACATCACAGTCTGAGTGTCTGTGGCGGTTGTGGTTCCTCTGAATTTGTGCCCTTATGTCTTGTAAAAATTATCTCATAAAAAACACGTTTTCAACGTACAAAAATGCCAAGTTACTAAAAAGTATTGATATCAAAATGACGCCAAGTTACGATACTACAAACAATATAGGCTATCTTGCCTCACCGAAATGACATAAGATGTATCTCAAAGCAATGCTACCCAATATTTCCTCAGTTCTTTCAAGTCACTTGGCCCTGTGTTTTCTAATCTTACCATTTCACAATGTCATGCAAACTTTCTGTCAGATCAAAGAGACAAATATTTCGAATTGCCTCATGGAACACATTGAACATTGTACATCGAAATTAATGTATAAATTCATTAATGTACAGAACTGCTGCTGAGCAATGACAGGAAGCACATTTCTCCAGAAAACATGTTTATACTTGCTTCTGAACTGAATTTGAGTACATGTGCAAGTTATTGTATATCTGCTACGTACAATAAATACTGCATGTAAAACACATATTGTACATACATAAATAGAGAACTTCTTTATCCGCATGGGGACATTTCCCTGGCAGCATCTTACATTCACATTCACGAACACACTTGTACCAAGAAACATACTATCATTCACGCAACAGAAAGCCTGGGCAGCGTAATACATAGGCCTACATACCAATACAAATTGGACATACACACACCTATTCAATCAATCTTGACTGTGAGAGAGCCATCCACACATATATTTGGCCTGTTCATGTAGTGCATGCTTATACACAGGGCCAAGTGACTTGAAAGAACTGAGGAAATATTGGGTAGCATTGCTTTGAGATACATCTTATGTCATTTCGGTGAGGCAAGATAGCCTATATTGTTTGTAGTATCGTAACTTGGCGTCATTTTGATATCAATACTTTTTAGTAACTTGGCATTTTTGTACGTTGAAAACGTGTTTTTTATGAGATATCAGTTCTTTTTGCAAAGCGTTTTATTATGAGAGTGAGAAATGCGACCCTGCAAGAAACGGTTGTGGATTATGGCTATCGTTGTGTGTATCTGTACAGTCTGATGAGCGTGTACCGTTCAGCAGTTTCGGTTTGCTATATATGTAAAACAGTGGCTGTGAGAAAGGATGCAGTAGCGTAAGCGTAAACGCATCAGAAACGCAGATGGAATATGGTATGTACTCACGGATTTGACGTCCATCCAACGAGCCTTGACTGACAAAGTAATCAACACGCCCGTAGAATTATAACTCCCTAGGTCGCAACTTGTGTAGCCTTCTGTCCTGCTCCGTTGTCTGTTATTTCGTGGAGATGCACTATTAGTGTTTGTAAGGTTTATCCTTCTGTCCTGCTCCATTGTCTGTTATTTCGTGGAGATGCACTTTTAGTGTTTGTAAGGTTTGTAAGGCATTTTGATAGGCTAATCTTCAGGTAGGAATCCTCTTCGCCGTTTTGCTAAACTAGAACCGGAAAACATGATAGTGGAGAATAGGAGCAGACGCATATGTCCCAGCAGGCTTTGCGTATGAGAGAATAACAACAGTGTGAGAGAAATTAAAATGAAATTACGAAATTCCGTAGTTGAAACAATATGTTTTTAGCAGAATGGGCATGTAGGTGAAGGTTGACATGATCACGGAGTATAGTGCGAAGTAAATGGAGTGACCATGAGCGAGCTTATATGCCTTGTCAAATGGTATATATAACAGTCGGTATTGAACGTTAGTTGTTGAAGTGGAGGGTCAAATAACATTGCACACATTATTTGCCTGTAATGTAATCTATTGCACGAATGTGTTTTTCTCATGTTCAGTACTAGTAGTTATACTTATGAGTGAATCATGATTTTAAATGTAATGTTTTAATGCGGAGTTGCAGAACGTACATACGTAGTAATTGTGTGTAGCCTATGTGGCTAGATAGAGAACAGGGCGAGGTAACATGAATGTGAAAACGTGGCGTTTGCTGATATTAAGGTTTTGTACGGTAGCCAAGTGAAGAAATATAGTTAGTAGAAATGGCACAGTGGTGAACCGGTGTAACTTTTAAATAAAAGGAATACATTTGCGTCATGAAATGCATATGGGTGGCCGTGAGTGAGTGAGGTTTGCCAGTCTGTGACTTCGTTAGCTAATGCCATAGCTATGCAATGCGTGAAATATCATTAGCGAACCTGCCGGTGGTTTTAAAGAAGAACACAAGCCAGTAAGCACAGAAGATCTTCAGTTGAATCCATATGGCTTAGCAATATTGTAGCCGGTCAATAACTGAACGTACAGACGGTAAGTCATAATGCATATATCTTAGCAATATTGTAGCCGGTTAATAACTGAACGGTGAACGGCGGGTAGAAATGGTGCAAAAGCAATAATTAAGAAGTAGTAGACAATTATTATTGAGGGTCGAAGCAAGTTAAAGAAACGTGTTCCAAGCTGGGCTTGAACATACCACCCAGTGTTCCCAAGCCTGTAATCTTACCCACTAGGCCACGGATGGATTAGCTGTTCAACCTGCGGAGTTGCAGAATGTACATAAGTAGTAATTGTTTGTAGCGTATGTGGCTAGATAGAGAACAGAGCGAGGTAACATGAATGTAGAAATAGAAACGTGGCGTTTGCTGATATGAAAGTTTTGTACGGTAGCCAAGTGAAGAAATATAGTTAATAGAAATGGCACAGTGGTGAACTGGTGTAACTTTTTAATGAAAGGAATACATTTGCCGTGACTTCGTTAGCTAATGCCATAGCTATGCAATGCGTGAAATATCATTAGCAAACCTGCCGGTGGTTTTAAAGAACACAGGCCAGTAAGCACAGAAGAGTTCCCGTTAAATCCATGTGGCTTAGCAATATTGTAGCCGGTTAATAACTGAACGGTGAACGGCGGGTAAATATGGTGCAAAAGCAATAATTGATAAGTAGGCTAGGAGACAATTATTAGTGAGGGTTGAAGCAGGTTAAAGAAACGTGTTCCAAGCTGGGCTTGAACCTATGACCCCATGTTCGCAAGACTGTAACCTTACCCACTAGGCCACAGGCGGACTAGCTGTTTGAACGAGAAATGTTTCAGAATAAAAATGTATGGGTATTTTGCGTGTGTATGCGCGTTTTTGATTGGGTCGTGTAGGTGCAGATTTGGCTGGTGTCAGTGAAATGTCCAATGGGGAGACATGTTGTTAGTGGGATAGGCGGCAGGAAAAATAAGAATGAGAAGAAGAAGAAGAAGAAAGAGAAGAAGAAGAAGAAGAAGGAGAAAACGCAAAATCCCCTTAGTTTGGGGCTTTATTGTGTGGACATGTGAAGTTGTTTATGAATTCTGTCTGTTGAAATGGGGTCAGAATGTACAAAATGTAATGTTTTTAAGGGCTGGGTGTCTGTGGCTGTTGTGGTTATTTCTGTGGGGAACCCTGAAAAGTGCCAAACTCTCGGTGCTGTATAGGTATGGGGGCATGCTTGGCGGGATGGCATACCTGCCATCCCAATTCAAGCCTGCATTAACTTTTTTAACTTTTCAAATGGTCATTTACAGACAAGGTTAAGTATACATTTCGTAAAAAATTTAACCTGCAAGATGGTCTTTAATGTGACGAGAAGTGCTATATTTAATGCATAACATGTGCCCACGCCCGCCAGCAACCCCCCCCCCCCCCACAGGACAGCATCCAACAGCACCCCGTCCCCCCGTCGAGCGCACTGGGTGACACCAATCCTAGTGACAAAACTGCGCCCAAGTTGCCCATCTATTATTTCTACCAGCCCACCCTAATACAGCAGTCTAAAACCGGCTCTAACGGCAGCCCTATATTTCACTGCACAGATCCATAATCACTGATTCTATTTAGTAAAGGTCACACAGTACACAGCACTACTCACCCCAGTCTCTGTAGTTTACAGTTTGGACTCATCAGTCCAGGACAGAGCAGCTTCACTCCTGAATCTCCCAGGCTATTGTAGCTGAGGTCCAGATCTCTCAGGGGTGAGTTTGATGACTGAAGAGCAGAGGCCACAATTTCACAGGACTTCTCTGTGAGGTAACAACTGTTCAGTCTGCAAAAGAGAGTTGATATATTATTGTATACTGTAAAATCTGATATGTGCAATGTAACAGTAATCACATTGAGTGATGAAGAGTGATATTGAGGATTTAAAGTTAGTAATGCTCTGAGGAAAATGACTTTGCTACACTCTCCAATTGCAGCACTTCGGGCCTGAGAATTAGACGTCCTGTTGGACAGAACTCTGACAGTTCTACAGATGAAATTCTTACCCAAATGGCCCCCTTTCTTCTGACATTTGGCACAGATACAACCAAAAGTAAAGATGCAAGAAATAACACACATCTTTCAGGGTGGATAGTGAGTTAGGCTCTGCTTCTTTACTTTTGCTGGTAACTGAGAAACTTCCCACAGCATTGCAAGCCAATACACAGCAAAAGCCAGATTCACTTTAGAAACAGGAATGCAAAAAAGTGATCTGTTCACATATAACCAGGTATTGTAGTGCAGTCTGTCTGTTTTGCTGAGGTTATATATAACCATGTAGTGCAGTGCATCTGTTCTGCTGGTGTTACATATAACCAGGTAATGAAACCAAAGCTATGTTAGAACTGTTAATGATGCCTTTGAGTTCATTTTGTTGGAATAGTGATACATTGTGATACACAGGGGTGACATAGCTCAGGAAGTAAGGTTGTCTGGCAGTTGGAGTGTTGCCGGTTCAATCCCCGCCCTGGGCATGTCGAAGTTTCCCTGAGCAAGACACCTAACCCCTAACTGCTCTGGTGGATGAGAGGCTTGGATAAAAGCGCTATATAAATGCAGTCCATTTACCATTTACATTTGATGGTGCTGTCCAAGGAGACACCATTTAGCTTTATCCAGGCTTTAGGAAACTTCAGAACCTTGTACAGGCCAGACTTCAGCCTGAGATAAGCCACAGTATTACCTCAAAAACAGGCACTTTAACAGTCCCGAGAAGACCTCAGCCAAATCTTCACCTACACGACCCAATCAAAAACTCGCATACACACGCAAAATACCCATACCTTTTTATTCTGAAACATTTCCTGTTTAAACAGCTAGTCTGCTGTGGCCTAGTGGGCAAGGATACAGTCTTGGGAACACGGGGTCCTAGGTTCAAGCCCAGCTAGGAACACGTTTCTTTAACCTGCTTCTACCCTCACTACATTACATTTACATTACATTACATTCATTTGGCAGACGCTTTTATCCAAAGCGACGTACAAGAAGTGCATTTTCATGATCGTAGACAACTGCTGAACACGGGTTCAGTAAGGTACAATTACTTATTTTGTACAGCTATTTCTAGCTGAGAACAATGAACACTATCCTGGTCTAACATCTGCAAAGCCAAACTAGGCAGAAGATTAAGCTAGAGTATTAGGACAAATACAATTTACCAAGAAGTGCAGGGATGGGGCAACATGTAACAAGTGACAAGGAAAAGGGTTTTTTTTTTTTTTTTTTTTTTTTTAAATATATATATATATATACACAGCATGGTGGTGGTTATTCTAGGTATAGTCTGAAGAGATGAGTCTTCAGGCCACGGCGGAAGATGGATAGTGAGGGGGAGGTTCGGAGAGGGACGGGGAGTTCGTTCCACCACTGGGGAGCTAGGGTGGAGAAGCTCTGTGATCCTTTGGGCGGGTGGGAGGGGTTACAAGACGCCCTGCTGCTGCAGAGCGGAGTGGTCGAGCAGGCACATAGAATTGAGTCATGTCCTGCAAGTAGATGGGGGCTGTCCTGTTGGCGGCAGTGTAGGCAAGGGTCAGGGCTTTGAATCGGATCCTGGCAGCGACCGGTAGCCAGTGAAGCGATCGCAGCAGAGGAGTGACGTGGGAGAATTTGGGGAGGTTGTAGATGAGCCGGGCAGCGGCATTCTGAATCATCTGTAGTGGCTGTATGGCACAAGCTGGCAGGTTTGCAAGAGAGAGTTGCAGTAATCAAGGCGAGAGGTCACCGTAGCCTGGACGAGCAGCTGGGTGGAGTGCGTCGTCAGGTATGGTCGAATCCTCCTGATGTTGTATAGGAGGAATCTGCAGGACCTTGATGTTGCCTTGATGTGCTCCTTGAGGTCCAGTTGGTCATCCAGGACCACCCCCAAGCTCTTGGCAGAGTGAGAGGCAGTCACTGTGGTGCCATCAACCGTGATTGAGAGTTCACGAAGCAAGGCGGTCTTGTGCGGGAAGAAGAGCAGCTCAGTTTTGTTGAGGTTGAGCTTCAGGTGGTGGCTGGCCATCCAGGTGGAGATGTCAGCCAGGCAGGAAGAGATCTTATCATTGACCAGTGTGGCCGAGGGGGGAAAGAAAAGAAGAGTTGTGTGTCATCTGCATAACAATGATAGGAAAAACCATGTGAATTAATGACTGAACCAAGAGATCTGGTGTATAAGGAGAACAGCAGAGGACCCAGTACAGATCCCTGCGGCACTCCCGTAACAAGTGGATAGGAAGCAGAGGCAGACCCCTTCCAGGTGACCTGGTAGGTCCTATCTGCAAGATAGGAAGCGAACCAGGACAGGGCAGTCCCGGCAATTCCCATCCCAGCCAAGGTGGAGAGGAGTATTTTATGGTTGACCGTGTCAAAAGCTGCAGACAGGTCAAGAAGGATCAGGACAGAGGAAAGGCGTGAGGCTCTTGCAGTGGCAAGTGCCTCCGTCACAGCTAGGAGTGCAGTCTCTGTTGAGTGCCCAGATCGGAAGCCAGACTGGTGAGGGTCTAGCAGGTTGTTCTGATGGAGAAAAGAGGTTAATTGTTTAAGAACTGCTCGTTCGAGGGTTTTGGACAGAAAGGGTAGAAGGGATACGGGTCGATAATTTGCTACATCGGAGGGGTCTAAGGTGGGTTTTTTGAGTAGTGGGGTAACACGAGCCGTCTTAAAAACAGAGGGAACATGACCAGAGGAGAGAGAGGAATTAACAATGGAAGACAGATAGGGAAGGAGCTCGCTGGAGATAGATTGGAGAACTTTAGATGGGATGGGGTCAAGTGGACAGGTGGTTGCGCGATGAGAGGTGATGAGTTGTAATACATCGGAGTCCTCCAGCATTTCAAAGGAGGTCAGTGTGGCTGTGGGGTTGTCCTGGGGGGTTGGGGGCTCACTGGATGGGTGAAGGAGTTCCGGATTGTAGCCACCTTTCCTTCAAAGGCGGCCAGAAAGTCATCTGCGGAGAGGGAAGAGGGAGGTGGGGTGGAGGAGGAATGAGGAGGGAAGAGAAGGTGGAGAATAGTTTACGTGGATTAGAGACACATGCGCTGATCTTGGATTGGAAAAAAGAGGCTTTTGCAGACGTGAGGGAAGATGTAAAAGTCGCCAGCAGGGTATGGTATGCAGTCAGGTCATCAGAGGATCGGGATTTTCTCCACTTTCTCTCTGCAGCCCGCAGTGATGTTCTGCTGGAGCGTAGTGACTCGGTCAGCCATGGGCAGGGGGGTGAGGAGCGTGCTGGTTTGGAGACAAGAGGACAAAGTGAGTCGAGGGACTGAGAGAGGCAGGAGTTGAGGGTGGAGGTGGCAAGGTCAACTGGCAGGTTAGAGAAAGACGCAGGAGGGGGAAGTGTAGACAGAGCAGTGGAGACGAGGGAGGATTGTGACAGAGTAGGGAGATTTCTCCTGAAAGTTACTGTAGGTGAGCTATTGGATGAATTGAGGGGGAGTAAATAGGAGAGGGAGAAAGAAAGAAAGAAGTGGTCTGAGACATGGAGGGGAGTCACTGCAAGTTGGGGAATGGAGCAGCCTCTGGTGAATACAAGGTCTAGTTGGTTACCAGCCTTGTGTGTGGGGGGGGAGGAGGACAGGGATAGGGCAAAAGACTGGAGGAGTGAGGCAACCCTGGACAGTTGGGAGGTTTCTGGTGGGAGGTTGAAGTCTCCCAGTAGAATAGCAGGAGTGCCATCTTCGGGGAGGGAGCTCAGGAGAGTGTCCAGCTCGTCCAGAAATGAGCCGAGTGGACCTGGAGGGCGGTACAGAACAATAACGTGAAATGTAGAGGGATGGGTTACAGTAATCGCGTGAAATTCAAAGGAGGAGAAAGTAGGGTTAGGACTGGGGAGGACACAGAACTTCCAGGACAAGGAAATGAGTAGACCGGTACCCCCGCCTCGGCCAGAGGCCCTGGGGGTGTGCGAGAAGGAGTATCCCGCAGACAGTGCAGCTGGGGTGGCGGTGTTATCGGGAGTGATCCAGGTTTCCGTGAGAGCCAGGAAGTCAAGAGACTTCGTCTTGGCAAAGGCAGTAATGAAGTCAGCTTTCTGGACGGCTGACTGGCAGTTCCATAATCCACCTGTGACAGTGAATTCCTGAGGTGTGGATAAGGGTGGGTAGATCAAGTTGGTTAAATTACGCCTGCGGTGAACAGACCATTTGGGGCGAGGCAGCGCGCACAAGGGAATGGGGTTTAAAAACATGATAAACTGACGACGAGGCTGTCTATGGCAGCCTCTGCTGAAATTATAAATACCGGGTGACAATTACGTGCTTGCATTAGCTTCATTAGGGCAGATAAGCACCAGGTGAAGCTCCTCGAAATTAGCTCAACAATACGGGGCAGTTAAACACCAATCCCCACACACAGTTTCACTAACGCCTTTAACTAACTAACAACAGCAAGTCAACTACAGATATTCTCAGCTAACGCCCAACTAAGCTTGCTGACTAGCAACAGTTGAGACAAGTTTTTAAAAAAGACTAGGCTACCTAAATTACACACAACTATGTTCGCTAACTAGCAACAGCAGAAACAAATTAAGTTATGATACGCTTATCTGAATCGCGGGGGACGGCAGAAGCGACGACACAATCAGATGCACACTGTTGAACCACAGATGAACACCACTTAAATAGCACCAGGTGAAGCTCCTCGAAATTAGCTCAACAATACGGGGCAGTTAAATACCAATCCCCACACACAGTTTCACTAACGCCTTTAACTAACTAACAACAGCAAGTCAACTACAGATATTCTCAGCTAACGCCCAACTAAGCTTGCTGACTAGCAACAGTTGAGACAAGTTTTAAAAAAAGATTAGGCTACCTAAATTACACACAACTATGTTCGCTAACTAGCAACAGCAGAAACAAATTAAGTTATGATACGCTTATCTGAATCGCGGGGGACGGCAGAAGCGACGACACAATCAGATGCACACTGTTGAACCACAGATGAACACCACTTAAATAGCACCAGGTGAAGCTCCTCGAAATTAGCTCAACAATACGGGGCAGTTAAACACCAATCCCCACACACAGTTTCACTAACGCCTTTAACTAACTAACAACAGCAAGTCAACTACAGATATTCTCAGCTAACGCCCAACTAAGCTTGCTGACTAGCAACAGTTGAGACAAGTTTTTAAAAAAGATTAGGCTACCTAAATTACACACAACTATGTTCGCTAACTAGCAACAGCAGAAACAAATTAAGTTATGATACGCTTATCTGAATCGCGGGGGACGGCAGAAGCGACGACACAATCAGATGCACACTAATAATTGTCTACTACTTATCAATTTCCTCTTTTACACTAACGTTTTCTTACGCTTATATTTGCTTTACCAAAACTCACTCACGGCCACCCATATGCATTTAATGACGGCAAATGTATTCCTTTTATTAAAAAGTTACACCAGTTCAGCACTCTGCCATTTCTACTAACTATATTTCTTCACTTGGCTACCGTACAAAACCTTCTTATCAGCAAACGCCACGTTCCTACATTCATGTCACCTCGCCCTGTTCTCTATCTAGCCACATACAAACTATTACTACATATGTACGTTCTGCAACTCCCCATTAAAACATTACATTTAAAATCATGACTCACTCATAATTATAACTACTACTGAACATGAGAAAAGCGCATCAGTGCAATCGATTTCACACGTTACTTAACCCTCACTTCAACGACTCATATTTCATAATGACTGTTATATACACCATTCGATAAGGATACTAAGCTCGCTCATGGTCACTCCATTTACTTTGCACTATAGTCTGTGATTATGTCAACCTTCACCTACATGCCCATTCTGCTAAAAACATATTGTTTCAACTACGCAATTTCATCATTTCATCTTAATTTCTCTCACACTGTTGTTATTTTCTCATATGCAAAGCCTGCTGGGACATACGCGTCTGCTGCTATTCTCCACTATCAAGTTTTCCGGTTCTAGCTTAGCAAAACAGCGAAGAAGATTCCCACCTGCAGATACGCCTATCAAAATGCCTTATAAACCATACAAACACTAAAAGTGCATCTCCACGAAACAACAGACAATGGAGCAGGACAGAAGGGTACACAAGTTGCGACCTAGGGAGCTCTAATTCTACGGGCTTGCTGATTCTTTTCTCAATCAAGGCTCGTTGGATGGCCTTCAAATCCGTGAGTACATACACTGGCCATATTTCACCTGCGTTTCTGATGCGTTTACACTTACACCACTGCACCGTTTGTCACAGCCAGTGTTTTACATATATAGCAAACCAAAACTGCCAAACGGAACACGCTCATCAGACTGTACAAATTCACACAAGGATAGCCATAATCCTCAACCGTTTCTTACAGGGTCACTTCGCATTCCTCACTGTCATAATAAAACGCTTTGCAAAAAGAAATATCATCTCATAAAAAAACACGTTTTCAACGTACAAAAATGCCAAGTTACTCACACATACAAGACATACACCGTCTATAACTCATTCATTCAGACTGCCAAAATCCAGGCCTGCGTTTAAAATGGCATTTTTGTACATTGAAAAAGTGTTTTTTTATGAGATTGTATCTTTCTGAACCTGTGTTTAGTAGTTGTCTATGACCATGAAATGCACTTTTTGTACGTTGCTTTGGATAAAAGTGTCTGCCAAATAAATGTAATGTAATGTAATGCAAGCCAATACACAGCAAAAGCCAGATTCACTTTAGCAACAAAAATGCAAAAAAGTGATCTGTTCACATATAACCAGGTACTGTAGTGCAGTCTGTCTGTTTTGCTGAGGTTATATATAACCATGTAGTGCAGTGCATCTGTTCTGCTGGTGTTACATATAACCAGGTAGTGAAACCAAAGCTATGTAGGAACTGTTAATGATGCCTTCGAGTTCATTTTGTTGGAATACTGATACATTAAATGGTGCTGTCCAAGGAGACACCATTTAGCTTTTTCCAGGCTTTAGGAAACTTCAGAATCCTTGTACAGGCCAGACTTTAGCCTGAGATAAGCCACAGTATTACCTCAAAAACAGGCACTTTAACAGTCCCCTGAGAAGACCTCACCCTGACACCCATTATATCCTACAATTCCTCTACCTTCCTGTTTTCACTCTGTCTACAGGCACTATTGGATTCTGGGTCAGCCTACACCAAAATAAAGCAGAGGCCAGAATGGCACTACTGGCCTTGTAACATGGTGCATTTACTGTTTGACCTAATCACACAATACAGTAACACAAACATTTCATTCATAACCACACTTGCCTCTCCCAAATCAAATCCAGCATTACATTAATCATAATGTTGAAAAAATATCTCATCTTCTTGAACAATGTAAGAGGGGTACAGACTGAGCAGGCTCTCTCTGGTCATCTCCCACTCACAAATTATCTATGCATGGACTAGGGATAAAAGGGGGATTCTTCCCCCCTTTTGAAAAACATGGATTTGATTCAATCAACATTTGTCCTTAACTGACTGACATTTAAAAGGAGGGATTCTTTTTTCTACACAAACACAGTTCGAACTACTTCACCAAACTGAGTTAGATAAGAATAAGTGTAACACTTGTGCTTACTTGTCCAAGTCAAAGTTAAGGACAAATGTTAGTTCAATAAAGACCATAGGGGTGTTTGTATGGCTAATCTACAAAAAAGCAGACGTTGTTATTCTACTAATAATGCAGCTGACCAAACTCAGCTAAAAATTGGATTAATTAATATCAGACCACTAGCCCCTAAGGCAACTCTTGTAAATGAATTAATTACTGATCACCAAGTTGAAATCTTATGTGTAACTGAAACTTGGCTTAAAACTGTATATTGCCTTAAATGAATCCACCCCTCCTGGCTACAGCTATACTCACGTTCCCCGTCTGACGGGTCGTGGCGGTGGTGTTGCTGCTGTATATCATTCTAATCTTTTTGCTATTTTGAAATCCGGCTTCAAATGTAACTTTTTTGAAGTGCTTGTTCTCAGTTTTGCACATCCAGACAGTTTTATCCTTGCAATTGTATACAGGCCACCAGGGCCATACAGTGTCTTTTTACTTGAATTTGTTGATTTCCTTTCCAGCCTGGTTGTTAATTCAGATAAAGTAGCAATTGTAGGGGACTTCAATATTCACATGGGTAGTGAAAGTGATCCTCTCAGATCAGCACTCTTGTCTATCACTGAATCTATTGGCTTTGATCAACATATACATCAGTCCACACATTCTCATAACCATATTCTTGATCTGGTCTTAACTTATGATACAGAAATAGCAAATATAGCAGTTATGCCTAAAAACCCTGTGCTATCAGACCATTATTTAAATACTTTCCAACTTTCACAAGTCTGTCATGTGTCACCAGATCCTTCATTCTACCTTATCTGTAAGCTTCCTCCAGGACTGCAAATGCTTTTATTAATGAGCTCCCAGGCTCATTTGTGCACTGTGGGGATTTTCTTGGCTCCCACCCAAACACATACAAAAATGCAAGCATTAGCTCAATTGATCAGCTGACAGACAACATAAATTACATACTTTCCAGAACCCTGGATACAATCACACCTCTTAAGAAGAAGAAAGTCCGCTATAAGGAATTATCACCCCTCTACATTTAAATCTGCGAGTTGTATGTTTGGACCATTATTGATCCATCACATTGGTTTGCCTAACAAGGAATTCATGATGTATTTAATAACTGGTATCTTTAATGATAATATGTAAATTAAATCTAATAAAATACATGTTACATGTTGGATACATTTTTTACATTTGATGGTACTTCTGTATTCATTAAATGAGGGCACAATCTGTTAAAATAGCTTGACTCAAAAATCATAATTCTCACTTGCCTGACAATTTTATTGTATTCTATTTTCACTTTAACTATGAAGTGTTTATAAAAACATGCTGTCATCATCTACTTTAATAATTACATAATACTCACATGGCCTTCCTGCAGTTCCCGACTACTGGTAGCAGTCTCTCATAACCTGCTGCTGATGTGTTGTAGGTCTTCAAGTCAAACTCATCTAGGATCTCCTCTGACATCTGTAACATAAAGGCCAGGGCTGAACATTGGTGTGGTTCCAGCTTTTCATTAGAGAGTTTTCCTGATCTCTGGAACTTCTTTATTTCTTCCACTGGAGCGTTTTTATTCAGTTCATTGAGACAGTGGAACAGATTGATGGTCCTTTCTGCTGAAGATTCTTCTTTGATCTTCTTCTTAATGTACTGGACTGTTTTCTCAATGCTCTCTGATCTGCTTCTTGTCTGTGTATATAAATGGTAAATGGTAAAAGACGTATTAGTCTTATCCCTGTACAGGTGATCTGCTTCCTGTCTTTGTCAGTATTCCTCCTAATAGAGTCTGAATGGAGTCCAGAGAGAGGCCTAGAAGGAATCTGAGGAAAAGGTCCAGGTGTCCATTCTTACTCTCTAAGGCCTGATCCACTGCAGTCCTGTGTAACTCAGACAGCTGCACTCTGTCACTCCGAGGGTTTGATTCTTCTGCCCTGAGTACATTTCTGTTCTCATTCACACATGAATGAAACACAAACAAGGCAGCCAGATACTCCTGAATGCTCAGATGCACAAAGCAGTAGACCTTCTCCTCACCCAACCCACACTCCTCTTTAAAGATCTCTGTGCACACCCCAGAGTACACTGAAGCTTCACTGACATCAATGCCACTCTCTCTCAGGTCCTCTTCATAGAATATCAGATTGCCCCTTTCCAGCTGTAGTAAAGCCAGCTGCCCAGTTTCAGGATGATTTCTGATTTGATGCTGACATTTTCTTTGGGGTTGTCTCATTGGTGCCATGATACTTCTCATTCTTCACATTAGTCTGAATGAGCAGGAAGTGTGTGTACATTTCAGTCAGAGTTTTGGGCAGTTCCTCACTTTTACTCCAACATTGTCTCCAGACAGTGGCAGAAATCCAGCAGAAGACTGGTATGTGACACATGATGTAGAGACTCCTGGATGACTTTAGTGTGAGATAATTTGCTGGCCTTTGTTCGATCTCTGATTCTCTTCCTAAAGTATTCCTCCTTCTGTGGGTCCTTGAACCCTGTACCTCTGTCACCTGGTGGACGCACTCAGGAGGGATCTGATTGGCTGCTGCTGGTCGGGAGGTGATCCAGAGGAGGGCAGAGGGAAGCAGATTCCCCTTAATGAGGTTGGTCAGCAGCACATCCAATGATGATGACTCTGTTGTATCACGGCAGATCTTATTGCTTTGGAAATCTAGAGGAAGTCGACACTCATCCAGACCATCAAAGATGAACACAATTTTGACATCATCATCTTCAATACTCTTGATCTCTTTCAGTTGCAGAAAGTAGTGCTGCAGCAGTTTCATGAGACTAAATTCTCTCTCCTTTTTCAGATTCAGATCTCGGAAAGGAAGAGTGAAAATGAAATCAATGTCCTGATTGGCTTTTCCTTCTGCCCAGTCCAGAATGAACTTCTGCACAGCGACTGTTTTCCCAATGCCAGCGATGCCCTTTGTAAGCACAGTTCTGATGGGTCTCTCTTGGCCAGGTAAAGGCTTAAAGATGTCATTGCAGAGGATTGCAGTCTCTTGTGTGGTTTGTCTCTTCGATGCTATCTCAATCTGTCTGACCTCGTGTTCATCATTGATCCCCCCACTTCCCCCCTCTGTGATGTAGAGCTCTGTATAGATCTCATTGAGGAGGGTTGGGTTGCCCTGCTTTGCTGAACCTTCAAATATGTGTTCAAACTTCTTCTTCAGAGCAGTTTTCAGCAACGTCTGGGCTCTTTCTATGGATTTATCTGAGGAGAGGAAACATGAGAAGCAATGTTTAAAATAACAGAACAGATAAAAAATACATATGCAGTCCATTTTCACAATGGTTTACACACATCTTAAGGTGTTACACACTTCTCACAGTGTGTTCTACACACAAAATGAAAACATGTCAAACAATGAAAAATGATTCAATTCCTTTATCACATTCAAGTTCTTAATTTTTCATAGTATGATGTGGTAAATATGGTCTTCATGGGTCAGGTAGTAATTTAATCATCTCATAATTTCTATGCTCAGTGCTCATTAATCCTGGATAAAAACTCAGACCAGATCTGAATCTCTTCCAGGGACATTTAATCTCATATGCATTTGCTTGCCCCATAATCACTGCTGGATGCAATATTTTAATTTAAACACTGTTGTGTACATGTAGTGTGTGATGTTTTCAATATGCAAGACTGTTGATGTAAAACACTATTATTAAAGTGTAGATGCTATAAATCAAAACATTGTACTGTTATATTCCATTGCTAAGCACATTTCAGCATTCAAATGGACACACAGTAGCAATGAGTGAAACTCTTACTGTGCTGCTCATCTCTCTCCAGTGAGTCAGTGAGATCCTTCTGCTTCACAAGGCTGCTGGTCAGCTGTATTAGTGAAACCATGAAGAAGTGCTGTAATGAATAAACACATTAAGAGGTGTGCGATCCTGGATAACATGAATGTGCTAACAGTGTGTGAAATAAACACATGAAGAGTTGTGCTGTAACAGTGTGTGAAATAAACACATGAAGAGGTGTGCTGTAACAGTGTGTGAAATAAACACATGAAGAGGTGTGCTGAAACAGTGTGTGAAATAAACAAATGAATAGTTTTGCTGTATCAGAGTGAAATAAACACATGAAGAGGTGTGCTGTATCAGAGTGTGAAATAAACACATGAAGAGGTGTGCTGTATCAGACTGTGAAATAAACACATGAAGAGGTGTGCTGTATCAGTGTAAAATAAACACATGAAGAGGTGTGCTGTATCACAGTGTGAAATAAACACATGAAGTGGTGTGCTGTATCAGAGCCATTGAAACAATCAGATTCTTGCAATATGTCTCATGTTTTCTCTTATAGGAAGGCCAGAACGGGGACAGATACTTTTAAACAGAATACATGCAGAAGGTCCAAACCTCAAGTTTGAAGTGCACCTTTTATCCCTGATTAATGCACAGTAAAATGTCCAGTTAGTGTTAATTCAACTATTAACAGATAACATTTGGTCCCACGTTGCAGAGTGGGATGAAACATTATCTGTTAAGAGTTGAGAGTTGAATTAACACTGGACATTTTATTGTGTGATTTTGTAGACACGCTATTTGTGATAAATCAAGAGTTCCCATAGAATAAATCAGTTCCTCAGTGCAAAACATTTGGAAAATTTGGACTATAAACTGCATGCTTCAAACACTCTGTTTGGAGTCTTACTCAGCCATTGTGTTTGGGTCCTAAAAAATAATTTGTGTCTTTCTGTGAGCCCAGGAAGGCCAGACAGCCCTCCACAAAATGATAAAACCTGATTACATGTTCAATCTTATCAATCAAAGGCTGCTAATTCATTATATGTCATGCGATCATATTTAAAGGAAATGCAGTGTACAGTACAAGACAATCACACAAGCAAATATTAAAATAGAAAAAAATATAAATAATACCTGTTTTGAGAACAGTTTCTCTGAACTCCTCTCTACAATATAGTTGGACGCCTGTGAGCAGTGGATCCTGTGAACAAATCATGAGACAAAGTTTACAGTTAAATTCATCTTCTTACTGCAGCTCTAACTCACAGCACATGGAGACAGAGCTTCCAGTTAAACTCATCCTCTAACTGCAGCTCTAACTCACAGCACATGGAGACACAGCTTCTAGTTAAAATCATCCTCTTACTGCAGCTATAACTCACAGCACATGGAGACAAGTAGTAAACTATCTCTACTGTTAACAGCACTGAACATTCAGTTTACTACCTCTTACTGCAGCTCTACTCACACACATGGAGACAGAGCTTCCAGTTAAACTATCTCTTACTGAGCTCAACTCACAGCAAGGAGACAGAGCTCCAGTTAAACTCATCACTTACTGCAGATCTAAGCAATGAAGAGCTTCCAGTTAAACTCATCCTCTTACTGCAGCTCTAACTCACAGCAAGGAACAGAGCCACAGTTAAACTCATCACTTGCTGCAGATCTAATGCATATGAACGTGTTCATTACCTTTGACACCTGAACTCTCCATGAAGAACATTGGACGATCCATTGAACGGTCACTCTTCATAGACAACAGCGACGGTGACCAGCCCAACCTTGGACCTGGAACAAAACATGAGAATCTAAACCATCTCTTATCCTACCGCAGAGAGACCGTTAACTCTCTACTGCCTAACTCACAGACGGACGATCATTACCCTTGCAGCTACACACGACTTGATTCATGGAGACAGAGTTTCAGTTAAACTATCCTTAGTGACTCTAACTCCAGCACATGCGAACTAGGAATCAACAATGGAGACAGAGCTTCCAGTTAAACCCATCCTCTTACTGCAGCTCTAACTCACAGCACATGGAGTCAGAGCTTCCAGTTAAACTCATCCTCTTGCTGCAGGTCAAATTCAATATGAAAGTGGTTCATCACCTTTGATCATCTGTGAACTCTCCTCTAAAGTCGTCTGGACGATTCATTGAACAGTCACTCTTCATAGACAGACAGCTGGGTACAGGTGACCCTGCCCTCTCTACCCGAACCCTGTGAACAAAACATGGAGACAGAGCTTTCAGTTAAACTCATCCTCTTACTGCAGCTCTAACTCACAGCACATGGAGATTGAGCTTCCAGTTAAACTCATCCTCTTACTGCAGCTCTAACTCACAGCACATGGAGACAGAGCTTCCAGTTAAAATCATCCTCTTACTGCAGCTCTAACTCACACCACATGGAGACAGAGCTTCCAGTTAAACTCATCCTCATACTACAGCTCTAACAGACAGCACATGGAGACAGAGCATCCAGTTGAACTCATCTTTGTACTGCAGCTCTAACTCACAGCAGAAGGAGACAGAGCTTCCAGTTAACTCATCCCTTACTGAGTCAACTCAGCACATGAGACAGACTTCAGTTAAATCATCCTTTACTGCAGCTCTAACTCACAGCACATGGAGACAGAGCTTCCAGTTAACTCATCCTCTTACTGCAGCTCTAACTCACAGCACATGGAGACAGAGCTTCCAGTTAAACTCATCCTCTTACTGCAGCTCTAACTCACAGCACATGGAGACAGAGCTTCCAGTTAAACTCATCCTCTTACTGCAGCTCTAACTCACAGCACATGGAGACAGAGCTTCTAGTTAAAATCATCCTCTTACTGCAGCTCTAACTCACAGCACATGGAGACGAGCTTCCAGTTGATATCCTCTTCTGCAGTCTAATCACAGCACATGGAGAGAGCTTCAGTTAAACTCATCTCTTACTGCAGCTCTAACTCACAGCACATGGAGACAGAGCTTCCAGTTAAACTCATCCTCTTACTGCAGCTCTAACTCACAGCACATGGAGACAGAGCTTCTAGTTAAAATCATCCTCTTACTGCAGCTCTAACTCACAGCACATGGAGACAGAGCTTCCAGTTGAACTCATCCTCTTACTGCAGCTCTAACTCACAGCACATTAACTCTCTGATTCGTGCATTTTTACCTCTTTCTCGCAGGGCCGTGGGTTCCATCCTCAGTCTCGGTCTTCTCTGAGGAACTCATTTTAGAAACAGCGCCCCCTGTCTCAGGACACCTGAACACACCAGATCAGATTCACAAGTGGGTTCTGACCCAAATTGGCAGACCTGTAAATATACACATGAAGAACATGATAACGCACAGACATAATAATACACACACATACATCAAATCTCATAGAACAGATAAATCTGGAAATTAACTGAGCCATAAACTTGTATAGCAATACAATTCCCTCCAAAATATTCTGCACCCATGATAACAATTACTAAGACCGTTGAATATAAAGATTACCAGTGCTGAGGTATATTTTCATTGTCCAACATGTGGAATATATTTAATAATATAATGGAAACTACCAAAATGTCACATTTCTCAGATGATACAACAATTTTACAAAAAATGTGCATCACAATTATTGGCACCCCTGTATTTGGTACTGTGTGCACCCTCCCCTTGCAGGGATAATGGCACTGAGTCTTTTTACATAACGTGTTATAAGACCAGAGAACACTTTGGGAGGGATCTATGACTCTTCCTCCACCCACAATCTTTCCAG